>NC_026002.2:41493570-41651070 GCF_000442705.2 Elaeis guineensis
TTAGGTGCTGGGTCTTGTTCTGGAGTAATAATGGAGCGTCTTTTTTGGAGTTTCTGAATATTATCGAGGTACCTTTCATGCAAGCAGATATTTGATATTTTTTATTCGTCATCTGAGTTTATCTCAGATCGTTGGTGAGAAAAATTCAAATACCTTTTTCTTTCTTAAGATTGTTCTTGTTTACTTGATCATTTAAGTATTTTGTTTTGACAATGGGTGATAAAAATTCTTTAACCATGGAGGATTTAGAAAAGTTAATGGTTAGGATGATGGAATCTCGTATCGCGAGTAGTGAGTTTTCAAAGATCATCCTAGAAACTAACCCGATCAAATTGGATGGGCCGGGTACCTACTTAAGTTGGATGCGACATGTTCGTCTAATTTTAGAGTCTCACAATCTTGAGGGGTTTATAAGTGGTACTGCAAAAAGGCCAGAAGGAGATGTGATAGCTGTTAGACAGTGGAACTCTAATAATTCTCGAGTGGTAGCATGGCTCCTTGCCTCTATGGTATCAAGTGTTGCTCATACGGTTGAGGCACTAACGAATGCTTATGAGTTATAGCAGGCTGTAGCCACAACTTATTCCTATAAAGGTAATAATATGCATGCCCATAAGATCCAACGAGAGCTTCGGAGACTTACTCAAGGTTCCCGATCTGTAACAGAGTATGTTGGAGAATTAAAAAGGTTGTGGAACGATTTTAATTTTTATAGTCCCTTTACCCCTACTCATCCTAATGATGTTGATGTGTTCCGCAAATGGATAGAGCATCAGTGCCTTGTGAATTTTTTGGATGGACTAAACCCAGAGTTTGAGTATCGACGTTCTTCTATTCTTAGTACACAGGAATGGCCAACTCTTGATGAAGCTATTTCCTTGGTTCTTAGTGAAGAAACTCGATTAGCCACTATGTCTTCTTCTACAAACACAGCTATACGATCTGTACTTATGGTACAGCCAACTACTCTTGGAAGCTCTTCTCCTATCATTTCAACTCAAGAAACTCAGCCTCGACCTCGCGGGGTTAAGATTTGTGACCACTGTCATAATCCGAGCCACATCAAAGCTTACTGCTATGAGCTGCATGGTCGTCCAACTAGAGGCCGTGGTCGTGGAGATGGTCGTTCTGGTAGAGGCCGAGGTCAGTATAATCAAGCTCATTTTTCTTCTATGGGAGATTTATCAGTCGAAGAAATGCAACTTTTGAAAAAATTCAGATCTGGTGTAAATATTTCTGAAAGCAGCACTTCCATAGAAGATTCTTCAAACCAACCAACCAGTTCTCTCTATCAGGGTAATTTTGTCCAAATAGGTAGCGATGATCAAATTCATGCTCTTAACTGTAGTAATTTTTCTCCATAGGTAGTTGACTCTGGAGCATCCAATCATATTACTGGATCCTTTAGAGATTTTGTGTCTTATAATCTCTGTTCTGGTCGTGATAAAGTTCGTCTTGCTGATGGCTCATTTACCCCTATTTCTGGGAAAGGATCTATCAAATGTACTTCCGAATTACCCTTATCATCTGTTCTACATGTCCCTAGATTTTTTATCAATCTTCTATTCATTAGTGCTATTACGAATGATCTTGATTGTGCCGTAACTTTTTTCAAAACACATTGTGTCTTTCAGGAGCCAAGGACAGGAAGGAAACTTAGGACTGGCATAATACGTAATGGGCTCTACTATTTGGAGGGAAGAGTGTCCGGAGGCTACTCAGAAACCAGTTTGATAGTTTCATCCTCACAAAAGGAAGACCTGTTACTCCAGCACCGCAGGCTTGGTCATCTTTCATTTACTCTCTTAGCTCGTATGTTTCCAACTATTTTTGAATCATATAATAAAGAGAAGCTTGTACGTGATGCCTGTGAACTAGCTAAACACACTAGAAGTGCTTATCCAGGCTCAGGCCTGCGTAGTAAAGCAATATTTGAGGTAGTTCATTCTGATGTATGGGGACCCTGTGGGACCACCGCTATTTCTGGTCATCGGTGGTTCGTTACTTTTATTGATTGTTTTAGTCGTTGCACTTGGGTTTATCTATTGAAAAATAAGAATAAAGTATTTCAGTCATTTAGAGATTTTTATAAAATGATTGGTACTCAATATGGAGCAACTCTTAAGATTTTTCGCTCTGATAATGGGACAGAGTATCTTAATAAAGAATTTGAGGAGTATACACATAATAATGGTATTATACATCAAACGACTTGTGTTGATACACCGGCTCAAAATGGAGTTGCTGAAAGAAAGAATAGATACCTACTTGAAGTGACAAGATGTTTGATGTTTTCTATGAATGTTCCTAAGTTCTTATGGGGAGAGGCAGTGTTAACTGCAGCGTATCTAATTAACCGAATGCCACTTCAAACTTTGGACTATAAGACACCTCTTGAATGCCTGCAAGGAACTAATTTTTTCATAATTCCCCCCAAGGTATTTGGCTGTGTTTGTTTTGTTCAGGATCATCGATCTTCGGTTGGCAAGCTTGACGCTCATGCCCTCAAGTGCATTTTTGTTGGTTATTCCTCTACTCAAAAAGGGTACAAATATTGGTGTTCGAATGAGCGAAAGTTGTTTATCAGCATGGATGTAATATTTCGGGAGTCTGAGCCATTCTATATATCTTCTGTGTCTTCTTCCTCTCCCGTCACTTCTGAAACTGATCGAGAGGGGGAGTTCTCTGGAGGGAGTCCTATTACTGTGGATGTTGGTACAAATGGTGGATATGATACTCAGAGAGAGTTTATTACAAATGGTGGATCTAATACTCAGAGAGAGTTTATTTCTATTAATGCTAGTTCTGGCACTCAAGAAGAAGCATCTAAAATTGCATCTGAGACTCTCTCACAGCCTGCTACACAGCCTGCTACTTCAGTTTCATCTGATTCATCTCCTCTCTCAGAGCCTATTATGCATTCTCCAGTCTCCAGATCTTCCTCTCCTGTCCTAACGGTTTCATCTTCTACGATGAATGGTAATTCTCCTATACCTCCCATTCAGTTTACATTAGATAATGATGATCTAAATGTTCCTATTGCTTTACGTAAACCTACTCGTCACGCTGGTATTCCTGCTCGACTTAAGGATGGAGTGGGGTACAAACATGACATCACTAACTTTGTATCCTATGAGTCTCTCTCTCCATCTTATCAGAGTTTTATAGCTTCTTTGTCCTCTGTCTCCATATCCAAGAACTGGAAGGTTGCTAAGGAAGATCCCAAGTGGAAAGCCGCTATGCTTGAGGAAATGCGAGCACTAGAAAAAAATAATACATGGAAACTTGTATCTTTATCAGCTGGTAAACAAACTATGGGATGCAAATGGATTTTTACAGTTAAGCAGACACTTGAGGGTACTGTTGAACGGTACAAAGCTCGTTTGGTAGCAAAAGGATATACACAGACTTATGGCATCGACTATGATGAAATTTTTGCGCCTGTTGCAAAAATGAACTCTGTTAGAACCCTTATATCATGTGCTGCTAACTTTGGATAGGATCTATTCCAGTTCGATGTAAAGAATGCTTTTCTTCATGGAGAACTTCAGGAGGAGGCATATATGGATATTCCTCCAGGATTTGTTACCCAGACAGTGGGCAAAGTATGCCAGTTACGACGCTCTCTTTATGGTCTGAAGCAGTCATCTCGTGCTTGGTTCGATCGCTTCCGACGAGCAATCATTCAGATGGGGTATAAATAGAGCAATGCAGATCACACACTCTTCTTTCGGCACAACAAGGGTAAGATTGCTGTTTTGATTGTCTATATTGATGATATTATGGTCACAGGAGATGATTCTGAGGAGATAGCTCATTTGAAGGCTCAACTGGCACAGGCATTTGAGGTGAAGGATCTTGGACATCTTCGATATTTTCTTGGGATAGAAGTTGCTCGTTCTTCAAAAGGAATTTTTTTCTCTCAAAGAAAATATATTCTAGATCTTCTTACAGAAATCGGTATGTTGGGATGTCGACCTATTGCTACTCCTATTGAACAAAATCATTGACTAGTAGCCGATATCGGTGTCCCTATTGATCGAGAACGTTATCAATGATTGGTAGGACGTTTGATTTATCTATCTCATACACGACCTGATATTGTGTTCGCTGTTAGTGTGGTAAGTCAGTTTATGCATGATCCACGTTCAATTCATATGGATGCTGTGACACGGATACTTCGTTACCTCAAAAGCTGTCATGATCATGGTTTACTTTATTCTTATCATGGCAACCTACGGGTGGTGTTATACAGATGCTGATTGGGCTGGATCACTTGATGACCGTCGCTCTACCTCAGGTTACTGTACTTTTGTTGGAAGTAATCTTGTCACTTGGCGAAGCAAGAAACAGAATGTAGTTGCTCGATCTACTGCTGAAGCAGAGTATCGAGCTATGGCACATGGCGTGTGTGAAATTTTATGGTTGCGGATCTTGTTATTGGATCTAGGTCTTTATCAGTCATCGCCCCTTATGCTATATTATGACAATAAGACAGCAATCAATATTGCTAATAATCCAGTACAGCATGATCGGACGAAACACATCGAGATCGATCGATATTTTATCAAGAAAAAGCTTGATGCCAGAATCATTTATTTGCCTTATGTGCGATCTGCTAGTCAACTAGCAGACATTTTGACCAAAGGTCTTGGTGTGCCTTCTTTTTCATTTATTCGTGACAAGATGGATCTTTATGATATCTATAACCCATCTTGAGGGGGAGTGTTGAAATGAGCTGTAGATCCCTCTGATTAGGAATGCAATCGTCTAATTAGAGGGAAATACGTTTGTATAATTTTTAAATTGAATCCCTCTGATTAGGAATACAATCGTCTAATTAGAAGAAAATATATTTGTATAATTCTTAAATTGAATCCCTCTAATTAGGAATGCAATCGTCTAATTAGAGGAAAATATATTTGTATAATTCCTAAATAGAGCCCATAAAAATTAATAAAAAGGGCCCTTTTGGTCCTAGAGAAGTATTCCTTCTTCTTCTGAATCCTCGTCTTCACCTTCTCTTCTATTTTTTCTGTTTTTCAACATATGGAGGACAAGACATTGGGGCAAAGCTAGTCTAAATAGCACAACAAACCCAAAAAAGCCCATAAAACCATGGAAAGAGAACAAACAAAAATCTATTGATCCCTTTTTCTCTGATTTTACAATACAGATGATCCCTTATGATGAAGCTATATGACAGGACAAACAAAGTCGAAGATATCGACAGTATGGATAGAAGGAGTTTATGACAGTATAAAGTATGGATAGAAGGAGTTTATGACAGCTTCTCCTCAAAAACTTTGATCCATTAATATAAGAAACAACAATCATCTAGCACCATGAGCTAAATATGAAATCACCCTCATCACATTCAGAGAGAAAATAAATGAGCAATAGTACCATTTAGAAATATCTACCTGTAATGTGACATGCTGAATCAAAATCCAAATCCGCTGCCACCTTAGATACCATTGTAATTCCTGATTGTGCAGCATTAAAAACAGCAAATTGAAGATTAGTAGAATACAAAGATGTATGTTTAAATTAAAAACTAGCGAACAAATTAGCTTCAGTGCAGCTGGAAGCGACACAAACATCATGTAAATCGATGCAGATGAACCAAACAAACTACAAACCTTATAGCATATCAAAGTAAGCTAGCAATAAATATATATGTCTAACCCTCTGGGAATCTCTAGCATATTGAATGCCATATGCATCAGCCTGTAATAGATATTGACATTTAATATCAACAACACCCTCAGATGACCGCACAACATCTCCTTGCAAGGCTTTGTTAACCATAAAATCTACAACTTGATTTGCTTCTTTATAAGTATGCATGATTTTATGAAAGATTCCTGATAATTTTCACTAATATAAATCCCTTACCTGAGGGATATGATCAAGTTTTTCTATTTTGCAGCTATTTAACCAAGACACACTAGTTGCTGAATCAACCACTAACCATATTTTAAAAATATAAAATTCAGATATAACTATCTTTACCCATACTATGCGGCCTGCAACTCTGCCAAAGGCACAGAAATATGGGAAAGAAGCTTATCTCCTGCCTGTAACATGACAGCCTCGTGATTACGAATGACATAACCTACTACTGCATTATCTGTAATTATAGATGCATCAAAATTAATTTTTATGTTCCCTTTGAGAGGGGGTAGCCAAGACACTAAATAGGATTGACAAAAAGATGACTCCCTTTGTAATTGGCTACTCCGGTACTGACAAGGGGCCTGTGAAGTTTGAAAGTATGCACAACCATTTATCTTACGAAACTCCCAAAGCCTATGCAATAGATGTGATGGGGTGATATGAGAATTATTAAAATCTATTTGTTCCGAGCCTACTAGAGCAACCATGCTGCATATGCCAAGAGTGATTTCTAAGCATTCCATATCAAGGCTTTCAAAATAAAATCAATCTATGTTGGCAAGGAATTAAGACAAAAATTCATCCGATATATACGATATATCATGTAAGGACACGTGCAAGCATTTTGTTGAGGGCCATATCAATTGATCAGGCCAAACCCCTTTAGATATAGAAATTTTACTGATAATATTAACAAGGTCAGCTAAAAAATATTAAAAAAGATACTAAACATCCCAACATCTATCAAAAGTAATAAACTGATGCACATGCATACTAATATCAAAATTGTCCATATTTATATAGGTTGGCCAAAACATAATGGGGATGGTTGTAATCCAAGGGTCTTTATAAATATTAATCAATTGACCTAATCCAACAAGCCAGTCAAATTGAAACTTAGTATGAGACCCAAACTCTGAGATTTTCTACCAAATAGTGGATGTTCTTCTATGGCATTTATAATCAAGCCAATATCCATGAAACTGGTATTTGGCACTGACAGGTTGAGCCCAAAGTGAGAAAGGCTGAAGGATCATCTGTGCAACTAGCTTACATAAACAAAAAAACTTACGTTAAACCAAAGGTTGAAACCCAAGCCCCCATTGGCTTTAGGCATACAAACCTTATCCCATACAATAGGGTGAAAAGCTCGCATGTCGGAAGGGTATCCCCAAAGAAGGGATCTAATCTTCTTCTCTATTCTAAAAAGTATATATATAGACACATGCATTGAAGAAAGAACATAAAGAGGAATAGCATATAGAATAGATTGAATCAATATAATTTATCCTGCAATAGATAATGCATGTCATTTTCAAGCAGCCAGCTTATTAGAAATTCAAGTAAGGACAAATTGATAATCAGCTGTGCAAGAGAGCTCAGCTAATAGAGGTGCCCCTAAATATTGCCAATTTATTTTTTTCCAAGATATGGAGCAGCTCCCTTATTTGACGTTGAACATCATGATCAGTACCTGAGGTAAACATAATATGAGATTTAGTAATATTTATGGACTGACCGGATTAAGTAGTGGAAGCATTTAAAATAGCTAATAAAAAAACTGCATCTCTTAAAGTGGCTCAAGCTATCTGTAAATAGTCATCTACATAAAAAATATGAGAAATTTTAGGACCTCTCCGAACCTTATAACCACATAAAAGATACATCTAAGTTGCAGTATCAAGAAAGTTAGAAAAAACTTTAGAACATAGAATGAACAAATAAGAAGACAAGGGGCAGCCTTATCTTAAACCTCTAGCAGCATAAAATGGAGTGGTCTTGACTCCATTAATAAGTAGGAAAAATAGAGGGTTGTAAATGCAATCTTGGATCCAAGATATAAATTGAAAGCAAAAACCCATTAAGAATTTGCAACAACAAAGGTCAATGCATCCTATTATAAGTTTTTTCTATATCCAATTTAATCATCATAAGAGACTTAGAACATGGAGCCGAAATGAGAGAGTGCATAATTTCTTAAACAATCAGAAGATTTTTCATGGTATTACGATTTGACATAAAAGGCCCATGTTCCTTAGAAATGAGATCCGACAAAATAACTTTAAGCCTACTAACCAAAATCTTCGTGATGATCTTATGTACAGTATTATATAAGCTAATTGATCGGTAATCATTTGAAACCTATGGATTCTATTTTTTTAAAATTAAAAAAAAAAATTATCCAAGAATCAAGCAAGTTACCTGAAGAAAAAAAATTATACCACACCTAAAATATCATTTTTGATGATAGGCCAAAAATATTGAAAAAAAGAAGCAAAAAAACCATCGAGATTCGGAGTCTTGTCAGGATGCATATTCATGATAACATTCTCGATTTCATCCGGCATGATAGGTTGAATTAGAGAAGAACTTTGAATAGAGGATAAAGCTGGCATAGTAATAGGAAACTCCATTTGAGGTACCTTATCATCGACTATCCAACAATTACAAAAATGACGCACCAACATATTTTGACTAGTTGAATAATCATCAATGATGTCACCCTGGAAGGAATATAACATATGAACTTGATTTTGTCTTCTACATAAAATTATTGAACAATGAACAAATTTTGTATTAGAATCTCCCTCTTTAAGCCAAGTAATATGGGATTTTTGATGGCACATTACCTCAATTCGATGCAAAATCAGATTATCTTCTGGTAGATACGATGATAGAAGGGAATGAAGATTAAAAGGAAAACTCTCCTATTTAGAATCATTAAATTGTAGATCATAAATAAGGTTATATAACTATCAAGCTCGAGAGTTCAGATTATCAATAGAGTATTTTCAAAAGTTTAAAGCATGGTGAACCTTTTTTAAAAGTAACAAAATCCTATCCATAGGAGTATAATTATCAAAATCATTCCAGGCTTGATGGACAACCTCTGCAACTTTAGGATAGGTCAACTAAAATTTTTCAAAATGAAAAAGATATGGTCACTATTAATTTTATTAGAAATAAAAAGAAATAGGAGGCAGTGATTGAAAGCAAATCGAGCCAAATGAGTAACAGAAGATTTCAAATACTGATTTAATCATAGATTAGAAGCAAAAGCTCAATCTATACATTTTCAGACACTTACAAAATCCAAACGATTATTACACCAAGTAAAGGAAGAACCAGAAAAATCAAGATCTATAAGGCCATTAGATTGAAGAAAGGTATGAAACTCTCTAACGTCCCGATTGACATTATAAGCTCTCTCCCCTTTTTTATCAGAAGCAATTAAAATACAATTAAAATCTCCTATAAGAAGAAATGAAACTTAAAGCGACAATACATCCCAGACCTTAGACTATATAAAATATCTTTGAAACATAGATGTACTAGCATAAACAACTCCTAAAATCTATGAAGAGACATTATTTAAGGAAATAACCCTAAACGCTATTTGTCTATCAATGTGGTAGAATTTAGTAATGCCTAATGCTTTTTTTCAGACAATGACAATGCTGCTAGATGACCCAACCGCAAGGATCATGTAAACATCCCAAGCCTATCCAAAAAATCTGCAAATGTAGTTAACAGCAACCTCATCTAAATGGGTTTCCGAAACATACATTATGTCTATATTATGTTGTCTTAAAAGCTTTTTAATATAATTGGCAAAAGGGAGCTTTGCCGCACCCCTATAATTCCATACAATCATCTTCATAAGGAAGACTCATGATGTTAATCTCCCCTACTAGAATAAGCCCTATTATTGTCCTTAAGTATTGCTACATCTTCTTGGACCATAGGAACATTAACAAAAGAATTAGAAATAATATTACCTTGAAGAGCCAATTGAAGATTTTGACAAATTCTCTCATGGGAAGAAATAATCTACAACTTGGAAGAGGAAGTAGTACTAGTCACCAGCTGATGTATATCATCATGAACTTCATCTGTTGTTTGATGAACCATAGATTTGAAAATTGAAATACTAACTAGTTTCCATACTTTAACAGTAGTAGATTTGCTTTTCACCCCCATTGGCCTGATATTAATCCCTTTACCTATATCATCAGCCTCATTTGATTTGTTCACTAAAATTTTTGCTTGTAGTGGAAAAGAGGAACTCAAATGGATTTGCTGCTTATTGGAGAATCTTTTACATTTATGTTTTCCTTTCTCTCTCTGGTTTTAAGTAGCTTTGAAAATTATAATGTCAGTAATTTTCATATTCTTCGATTCCTGCTCATCTCCAAAAAATTCTTCCACTAAAGGAGAGAACTTAGACCTAGTTTGAGAGTTGCTAGGCTCATTATCTTTATCCTGCATAAGAACACATTTTGCATACTTCTTCGACTGAAGCCATTCATTCGAGGCTCGAACACCTACAAGATCAAAAATTCCAGAGTCCTTCCTGGACTGCGGTTGGAACATCGGAGTAACCAGCACTCGTGTTATTCTAATCTAAGGCCCAAATATTACCTCTTATTTTCCAACCCTGGTTGAACACTCACAAGCATCCTAAGTTACCCCAATGACGCCCTTTTACTGGGTGTGCGCACGTGCAATAGAGGAAAGACTCACGCGTCCCTCCATATTGAGAGTCCTTCTATTATTTAAATTCCTATCCAAATGGGGCATCCCTTGCTGATTACCTTTTCATTTGAATTAGGGAACACATGGCAAAGTTTCACACAAATCTGGAAGCAGAAGAGATGCCAATTACATCTCTTTCTAGGCACGTATGCGTAAGAGGGAAGTACTCGACATATCACACCCTGATGAGTCCTTCTGTTTGAAGACTCTCAGATAAGTAATATAAGGACCTGATATGGCTTTCCAGATAAGCTGTGTCTTCTCTATTGGTGTCCCTCTTGTTGCTATAAATAGAAGACGGTAGATGAATTGATCATTCAATTCTTACATCCCTTATCCACTCCCTCTCTCCCCTTTTTACAACTCTAGGGTTTAGGATAAAGACTTGTTGTTTTAAGACAAGCCTATTCCTAAAAGATCTAAAAGTTTAAGAGGTCCAGAAGAAGGTGGTTAGGTCCAGTGAGTAGTTCTGAGAGGTTCAAACTCAGATCTAGTAGAAAGTCTGATCGACTGATGGCTAGTCGAGATTTAGAAGCTAAAACTCTTGAAGTAAGGTAAAGAAGGAGTGCTGTCCTTGGTCTGATTTTCATGTGGATCACTATTGGAGGACGAACACTCGAACGTCAAGTGAAAACTCCGCCAGAATTAGGATTAGCGCTATAGGTATTCTTCTTATTTTAAGTTTAATTTAATTATGCTTTGATTGTTATAGTCAAGGGTTCTTGGGTATTAGGATTTTGATGCATCAGATATTTTGAATGAAAAATTTTAAACATCTAGCCCTTTCGCTGCACCATCAAAATTCAACAATGGTATCAGAGCCTACCTTGCTTTATATAATCAAAGTTAGAATATTATCTTGATTGTGATCATGCTTGGGTTTTTGGTTTAGTTCAAATTGGGTCAATAGTTGAATCCAATTGAACATCCAAACCCTAACATGTCTTGGAGATATATTTTAGATATATAATATTATGTTTAAATGCATGATGTATAGATTCTATATGCATATGTACATATAAAATTTTTCTTAGTAGCCTAGTACTCGAATTGAGGTTCATCATCAGGTCACCGGTCATAAGAGCAAGTAGGGTTCAAAGACCCTCTCTTTTCATTCCATGAGGTACTCTTATGGCATGTAGGAGTACCACTGTGATATCCTAAGAAGAAGAACCACAAAAATAGTATTTTATATTGATGCATGCTATTAGTACATGCATATGATATGCTTAAGTAGCTATGTTATAATCATGTTGTATGATTATAATTTTATATCTTAAAGATATGATTAGATGTCATGATTAGTTATTATGTTCATGAAGATACAACTATAATAGTGCATTATTATGATTGGTTTAAATTAGGATGTGCATGAGATCATTAAAATTCTAAAAATCATATTAAGTCGTAGTGTTGTGAATCAGTAGCTGACCAATTTCTTAAATCGATTAATCAATTGGTGTCTGAGTATTTCAAATATGGTGGTTTTTTAATTGGTTTCATTCGCTAATTTGGCTAATTTTATTAATATCTAAAGAAAGCAACGGAGAGACCCCCACCAATCTTAACATTTTTTTGGCTAATTAGATTAATTCAAATTTTGAATGAATATTGCTCAGTATTTTGAACACTACATGTACCTTCCTTCATGCTGAGTCGATATCCTGTCAAAGATTATAGTAGGTTTGTTATGATATCTATGGGACTTGCTATGAGATTGATGTGGGGTTGTCTTAGTGCGTATTAGATGCTTTACGGTATATTTTGGATAAGTTGCTTTGTTATGATATCTATAAGAACAATATTTTTTAGATATGGCTATATGAAAATGAAAGATCTGACTTAACTAGAAAATACTATAGTTTGTTGTGATATCCATAAGGCTGTGAGTATTTTTAAAGGTAAGGATTATGTTGAAAATTGTAAAAGATACAATTGGATAGATTTTTTTACTTTTGAACTCATTGAGGTTTGTTGTGATATCCATAAGACTTCATTGAGAAATTAGAGTCTCAACCCCACTAAGAAACAAATTTAAAATTTTCTTGTCTACCATAGAAAGGGCTATGGTATTCGATAAAATAGTGAAAGACATAACTAGTCAAAAGATCTCATATAGTTATGCATATCAAACATAAATGATCTGTTTATATTATTATTTTTATTTATATAGATTTCATTCCGTATTATTGCTTCTTTATTTTTGCTACATAACATCATAGATGATAATAAGTTGATCGATCCAAACTATATAGATTGGTTGAGGAACTTACAAATTAGATTCGTACCGAAGAAAAACTCCGATGTTCTAGATATTTCTGATCTTGGATTGGTTAGTGATAATATTTACAAAAATAAAAAAATAAAAGATATCCACTTGGATATTATCTATTCATTTTATGACTAATTTGGATATTGAAAGAATAATTGCAAGAATTATCTTGTAAGATTGAAGTAGGGTACGAGTATAGCATCAAAAGATGTGTACATGATACAGACCTATTTTTTATTGAGTGCATCAGACTCTGATATTTGGGATATTGGATACTATCTGTAGATCGCATATATGCAATTCATTACAGTGACTATAGAATATTAAAGATCTGAAAAGAGATGATCTTGAGCTTTATGGCGCAAATGGAGAGTCCATTAGTGCAGAGACTGTGAAAATCTATATATTTGATTTATCTTCAAATAAAATTTTAGAATTAAAAGACTGTTATTACATATCAAAGGTCATTAAAAAAATTATTTTTATACTTTTATTATTAAAATAAGATTATAAAATAAGGCTAATGAGAAATGGATGCTCCATTTTTTTTTCTAATGAATTTTATGGTAATGATTATATTGATAATAATTTTTAATTCTTGTACTCAATGAAAATATTTTTCATATTGAAAGTAATATGAAAAAAAAGAAAGAAGATGTGAATATCATATAACATATCTCTGGCATTGCCGCCTTGGTCATATTAGTGAGACTAGAATAAGTAAGTTATATAAAAAAAATTTTTTTGACCAATATGATTATGAATCATTGAAAACTTATGAATCTTGTCTTATAAATAAGATGACTAAAACTCTATTCTTTGGATATGGAGAGAGGGCAAAGGAGCTATTAGCCCTAGTACATTCAGGCGTATGTGGGTCGATGACAACTCAAGCTAGAAGAAGATAATCCTATTTTATAACTTTTATGGATGATCTATCAAGGTTCGGATATATGTATCTTGTAAAACATAAATCTGAAGCCTTTGATTAGTTCAAGGAGTATCAAAGTATGATCGAGAAATAAACTGAAAAAAATATCAAAGTTCTTCGATCTAATCGAGGAGGAGAATACTTATCCAGTATATTTTTTGATCATCTTAAGGATAAAGGTATTCTCTCTGAATGGACCCCTACTTATACACCACAGCTAAATGGTATAGCAGAAAAGAGGAATCGCACTTTGATGGATATGGTGCTGTCCATGATGTACTTCACTGATCTTCCAATATCATTCTAAGGATATGTCCTAGAGACTGCTGCATATATTTTAAACAGGGTGCCTTCAAAGTCTGTTGCAAGCACTATATATGAAATATGGAAGGAAAGAAAGTCTAATCTTAAACATCTTAAGATTTGAGGCTGTCCTGCTTATGTCAGAAATATTTTTAGACATAAGCTTAGTGCTAGATCAGAAAGATGTAGGTTTGTAAGATATCCTAAAAAAACTAATGGATACTACTTCTACCATCCTACTGAATAAAAGATATTTATTAGTAGGCATGTCACTTTCTTGCAAAAAGAATTTATCCAAAAAAGAGATAGTGGAAGGAATATTAAACTTACAAAAGTTCAGAATTTACAAACCAATCCAGAAATACCTATGATTGAACCATAAGAAGATCCTCAACCAGAAATATCTAAAGATGAGATACATCCATAATACACACCTCCTCTCCGAAGGTCAGATAGAGTGCGTCAAGCACCTCTGAAATATGATTTTATCATTGAGAGTGATAATTCGATCAACATCATTCAGAATGATGATCCACTGACCTATTCGGAAGTTGTCATGAGTAAAGACTCAGACAGATGGCTAGAAGCCATGAAATCTGAGATGGACTTGTTGTATACTAATCAAGTATAGACCTTGGTTGATGCACCTGAGGGTGTAACCCTAATAGGGTGCAAGTGGGTCTTCAAGAAGTAGATCGGAGCAAATGGCTAAGTAAAAACCAACAAGGCTAGGTTGGTGGCGAAGGATTTCAGATAAAGATAAGAAATTGACTATGATGAAATATTCTCACTAGTGGCTATACTCAAGTCCATCCAAATTTTGCTTGCTATAGCTGCATACTATGACTATAAAATTTGGCAGATGGATGTCAAGATCGCTTTTCTTAATGGTAATCTTAAGAAAGAGGTCTATATAACTCAATCAAAGGGATTTATCTTAAGTGGGAGGGCAAATCAAGTATGCAAGCTAAAAAAATCCATCTATGAATTAAAGCAGACTTCGAAGAGCTGAAACATCTAATTTGATATGACAGTCAAAGAGTTTGGCTTTATCAAAAATAAGGATGAACCATGTATGTATAAGAAGATAAGTAGAAGTGCTATTGTCTTTTTGATTCTGTATATCGATGATATACTATTCATTGAGAATGATATCTCAATGTTACAATCAGTCAAGACTTGACTATCAAATAAGTTTTTCATAAAAGACTTGGATGAAGCATCCTATATACTGGGTATAAAGATCTATAGAGATAGATTTAAGAGGATGCTAGGCTTATCCTAATCACGGTACATAGATCTCGTGTTCAAGAGATTTAATATGGAGGCAAGTAAGAGAGGTTACTTGCCTGCAAGTCATGGTATACGTCTCTTTAAGAAAATATGTCCTAAGACATAAGAGGAGACGAAAAGGATGAACGAAATCCCTTATGCTTCGACTGTGAAATCAATTATGTATATCATGCTATGTACCAGATCTAATGTAGCCTATGCTTTAGGCGTAGCTAGTAGATTTCAGACTGATCCAGAAGAAGATCATTGAAAAGCTGTGAAAAATATTTTTAAGTACCTGAGAAGAACTAAAGATATTTTTCTCATATTTGGAGGAGGATCAGAATTAAAACTAAAGGGATATACAGATTCTAATTTTCAATCTGATCCTGATAATAGCAAATCGATTTCAGGATACATGTTTATCTTAAATGATGGAGCAGTAAGTTGGAAGAGTTTCAAGCAGCAGACAACAGCTGACTCAACCACTGAAGTAGAGTACATCACTGCTAGTAAAGCCGCTAAGGAAGCTGTCTGAATGAAAAAAATTATCATAAAATTAGGAGTCATTCCTGAGATTGAAGGACTAGTGTTACTCTATTGTGATAACACTGGAACCGTTATTCAAGCTAAGAAATTTAGATCTCATCAAAGATCCAAGCACATCCTCAGACACTTTCATTTTGTTCGAGAAATTGTAAAGCGACAAAATGTTATCCTTGAATGAGTAGATACTAAGACTAATATAGCAGATCCATTTACTAAGGTCATACCATAGCAGCTATTTGATCATCATCTTGATTGTATGGGATTGAAATACAAATACAATTAGCTTTAATGCAAGAGAGAGATTGAAAGAAGAGTGTCTTACAAGCCAATCACATGTATGTTGTGATAGGACTTTTCTTTGTAATTTTTTAACTCATATAATTATATTTATTATTTGATTATAAAATGACGTATTGATTCATCATTTTAGCTGTATCTTATTATGTCTAAGATTATGATGAATCTCAAAAATTAAGAAAATAATTTTAGGAGACATGAATAGGTCATACCAGTGAGACCTAAAATCCTAAAATCTTAATCTTAAATATTTTTGATCGTGGGAGCATTGAGTTGGGGATCAGTGTTCTGGAAAGACTAACACATCCTGTGTATGCTTGATGGAGAGGGTGGTTGATCTCACTAGCCACTTATGTAGAAACACTAATACAAGGATATGGGTGCTCATTTGAATATGAGTCTATTGAATTGACTCGATGATAGAAAATATTTTATGAAAGTCTTACTTGCATATCAAAGATGGTTCTCTAAATAAAAATTATGCAAGTGATCCTTAGACCTGAGATCACCATGAAATCTTGTGCACATGAACTCATATTTTGGTTCATACCCAGATATGGCATTAAGACATGTACGGGATGTTCTGGATATGATAGAGTGTGTATGAAGATTATGAGTTGGTCAACATGAAATCGATCACTCTTAGTAAAAGGAGATCGCATCATATGAATTTTCATCTTTAGATGACTCGAAAAAATTTTTTTGGTCAAAAGCAGAATGAAGATTAGAAAGAATTTCTAATGCTTCATCATTGAAGTTATCATTGATTGATAGAGAATCAATATGAATATACATTTGAGTTTGACATTATTCCATACTCATGAACATATTCGGAATGTAGGGATGATCGAAGAATTAAATTACACAGTAACTTGCCACTGAAGGATATATTTGGTATTTTTATCTAATTTTACATCTTCTAGATAGTGATGATACATTGTTAGATGTCAATTTTGACTTATAGGTTTGATCGAATTAAAGAATTTAATTCGATCATCAATTAGAAAGGATCCTAATTGTTGAACTCAAATTAGCTCAACTGGACCTAAATCGGTTAGATTGGAGTCTAATCAAATTAGGTCAACTTGCACCTAAACGTACTACTGACTAGATGTGGAATCCAATGGATTATACACATAAAAAAATTGATTAAGGATCCTTTTGATAAGGTTGATTGAAATTTTAGATCCAATCAGGATTTTCGACAAGCATGCTAGCACATGTGGAAACCCTATCCCTTTGGGAGATCAATTTGATCTTAATCCTTACTAATTTGTTAACCCAATTTGGTATATATTTGGGTTAGCTCATGCCACCTAGAGGCAGCCTAAAGAGGGGCACCTCAACTCATCTTAACATCAAAAACCAAGAGTCCTTTTGTTAAGGATTCTTGGCGCAAATTTAACAAGGGTGCACGCGCTCTTTGGTTTTGGCATGCAGAAGGACCAAGAGTTCTTCTGCTTTGAGTCACTGACTCATATAACAATAGATGAAAACCTTAACCACCTTGCACACCTTTTATAGTATGAAAAATTCTTTGGATTGGGTATGGAAATTCTCCTGGAACCATGCCGCACGCGTGAGAAGTTTTTGGATGCACGAAGAGATGCGAAGAATCCTTCTGTTTTAAAGAGTATTAGGTGACACTATTATCTGATATTTTTTTTGATAAGGATCAGATTTAAATGTTGATCCGTGTGATAAGTATGAAAATTTATCAGGTAATGGAGCATGCTTTTGATGCCCTTTTACTGGACGTGCGTGCGTGCGACAGAGGAAGGACTCGCACATCTCTCCATGTTGAGAGTCCTTTTGATATTTAAATTCCTATCCAAATGGGGAATCCCTTGCTGATTACCTTTCCATTTGAATTAGAGAATATGTGGCAAAGTTTCACGCAAATCTGGAAGCAGAAGAGACACCAATTGCATCTCTTTCTAAGCGCGTGCGCGTGAGAGGGAAGTACTCAATGTTTCACATCCTGATGAGTTCTTCTGTTTGAAAACTCTCAGATAAGTGATACGAGGATCTGATATAGCTTTCTAGATAAGCCGTGTCTTCTCTATTGGCACCCCTTCTGTTGCTATAAATAGGAGGTGGCAGATGAATTGATCATTCAATTCTTACATCCCTTATCCACTCCCTCTCTCCCTCTTTTACAACTCTAGGGTTTAGGACAAAGGCTTGCTCTTTTAAGACAAGCCTATTCCTAATAGCTCTAAGGGTTTAAGAGATCTAAAAGAAGATAGTTAAGTCCAGTGAGTGGTTCTCAGAGATTCAAACTCAGGTCTGGAGGAAGGTCTAATCGACTAGTAGTTAGTCGAGTTCTAAGGACTAGAACTCTTGAAGCAAAGTAAAGAAGAAGCGCTGTCCTTGATCTAATTTTCGTGTGGATCATCGTTGGAGAACGAACACATGAGCACCGAATGGAAGGTCTACCAAAATTAGGATTAGCGCTACAGATATTCTTCTTATTTTAAATTTAATTTAATTATGCTTTGATTGTTATAGTCAAGAATTTTGGGGCATTAGGATTTCGGTGCGTCAGATGTTTTGAATGAAAATTTTAAATACTTAGCCCTTTCACTGTGCCATCGGAACCCAACAATGTATCCACAAGTATAACAAATATTTGGTAGTTCCTTATATGAGAATTCCTGTCAGATTACCTCATCATGCAATTTCATTTTGGCTGCTGGGGATATAGGCCTTTAAGTATCCAACACGACATGTCCCCTTGTATAACCCATTCTAGTAGAGTTTAACATCCACTCATCCTAAAACAAAGGAGTATCGACTTGGGAGGCAATTTTTAAAATTTTACTCTCTTCCCGCAACTCTAATAGGAGGTCTGAAATTCTGAGCCAGACTCGAATCTGATTAACGGTATCTCTATTTGGTCTAATTTTAGGTCTCTAAGGCTCAAAAGGCAAGCAGTTGCCCAGCCAGAGATCATGGATCTTTTGCAAGGATCCGATATTTAGCCTGTTTTGAAGGGCACTGAAACAATAGTAGCCCCTCAAACATAACAAACATAAATTTTTTTTTGTAATTTCTATCATGTTCATATTTCTTTCTCAATAAATCCATAAAAAAACCCTTATCCAAAAACTTACCAATTAATGCAGAATGTAGTCATCGTGAAGTCAATTTGATTTCATCTTTTGAGAAAAGAATGACCTCAGAGAACCTCTGCTCGAATTGTTCAATTTGGGCTTCAGTAGCTCTTATCATCTTCCATCGAAATTTTCTTTATCCTGAACAACCTGTGAGCACTGGTGGTTCGAATCTCCCATAGGACTTCTCGGTTGAGACCTAGACCCAGCCCCCTTGTCCACTAGTGAAGAAAATGCCCTTTTCGACGAAGCTATTTTGTAGTGAAGAAAATGACAAAGATGCCCCTTGTATGGGGATCTCCCTCGTTTGAGTACGAACCTCCTTCCTCACATTTGAAGTCGAAGAAGGTGAAGAGGAAGCGACATCCACCTCCACTTTTCCCTTGTGAGCAGCCTTTGCTCCCTCCGAGGTGATACAGCTGCCCCTATCATCACTCCGACCGTCCGAGCTTCATTGAGAAGTTGACAGCATCCTATCAACAGAAAGGGAACCCCCCTTCCCAGCATAAGATGACGTCGGGCCTGATCCAAAAAGGATCACGTACCATCCATAGCTGTACCAGCACCACCGATGTGGACGGACACCAAAACACTAACCCTAATCAAAATGAAACGAAAAAGGGCTTTCCAGTGCAGTAGCTTCTCTCACTAATTTTACCTCTCTAAATTGGCAACTCCACAACATAAGAAAATGATTTATTAGACTCCGTCAGCATAATTGGTATCCATTCACCTAATGGTTGAGTTCTCTTGACCCAACACACATTTAGATAGATGTTCCACTCTTAAATTATATGATGATTTAATAAATAAAATAAGAACTCCAAAAGCATCCGGTCACAATAAAATTAAGGCGGTTGCGAGGTCGCTATTTGGATATCTCATTATCTAAAGGTGGTAAGGGCCTGCCTCGTTATCAAACTCCTTCAGGGAACGTTGTGCTTGGCCCATTCTACCCAATGATTAAATTCTACCAACTATTGCTTAGTTTTCTTTTTCTTTTTTTTTTTTTTTATGCATTACCAACTATTGCTTGGTTGGACTTCGAACAGAAGTAGGTAACCCCCACCACACGATACTAGACCAATGTTTTTTTCTAACATCACATTACCATCTCCATTTATGGATCATAATTTATACGTGGCTGTTGTGTGAATGGAAGACAGTGACTGGGGATGTGCCAGCCTCACACCTCTCTCTTCATCCTTTTGCGTTGGAAAGTCCCTCTCGCCTTTTTGGCTGATTATTCTGCCACACCACTCTTTCATTAATCAACTCTTCCACCTTTGGGGGAAGCTGTTCTTCTGTACGGAAAAGTCAAAAGTGTCCTTTTGATTCTTTAGAAGCATTGGGCCTTCTGGACTAGTTTAGGCCTTCAACAAGCTCGTTGACGCACATCTTCTCCTCTTATGCTGGCTCATGGCCCTCACTTGCAAGGCCCCATGTAGTTTACATTATTTGCAGATGTGTAGTTAGACATAGTAATCCTCAACTAGAAGCAGGTTAGAGGATCTAATGCACCATTGATGCTCATTGGAGCATTTGATACTCCAAAACTATGCTCGCGCATGATCGTAAAATCAAAATGTTTGAAAATACATGATCATGGGCAATGTAAATGAGCATGAACTTAAAGATTTGTATTTTCATGCATCTTGATACATGGTCGAGCACTGGTGCTCCATCAAACCATCAAATGATCCGATGAAATAATAGAATCAACTCATTGTGTGTCCTCGGCTTATCTTTCTATTCAATTTATAATATTTTATTTTTTGATTCTCGTAGATGTATCTTTTCATGAGTAATTTAAATTATATGATTTATCAAAAACATATTTTTTTTTAGGGAAAGGGAAGCAGAGAGCATCTTGATTTATTAGAAAAATAAGTTAAAAGTGTAATATTTATAAAGGAGAGAAGCAAGGAATACTAAAAGACAAAAGGAACACAGAAAAATTACATGGTTATCTTTGGATCTTATGAAGTAAATGTATTCTCAAACTTTGAAATAATGCAAAAACTTACACAGAATTGAAGATGGAGTACAGTTCTTCTTAAGAAAAATATGAGAGTTTCGTTCTTATCATATATCCTAGCACATAAAAGCTGCCAACTAGTCAATAGCATGCTGTTTTGATGCCGCAAAATTCACTTTTCTCCATTTAGTCCAAAGTTAATGCTGGTTAAAGGGTCGTCGAGAAGCTTCAAACTGAAGAGAAAGATCATTTCAAATGCATTGAGTAAGAGGGCATTTGATAAAAGGATAATTAATAATTTTCAAGCTTCTCCCTTGAAGAATACAATCATTACTCATGTGCTATCTTTTTCTTACAAGAATTTCACTGGTGTGGACTCTATTTCGATGAGTAAAGCAGAGAAAAATCTTGATTTTCTCGGACATTTTAACTCTCCAAATTATCTCGCTATAGGAAAAGATCGAACCACTATTGCTAATGAATTTATAGTACGTGTTGACAATAAATGTGCCATTTTGAGAGAGTTTCCGACAAGGAATATCAAAGGCTCAAGATAGTTTAACGATAGCAAAATTAGATTGGAGAGCCTTTAATTATTGATAGTGACTCAAAAAGAGGGGACCTCTAAGTTTGATGTTCCAAGATAAAAATCTTACTATTGAGAAGAAACTATACATCTTTTCGATAAGGCTAATTAGTAGAGTCATAAAAGATAAAACAAAAAAGGCATAGTACTACACCAATTATCCTTCCGAAATCTCATAGATGCTCTATTCCCTAAATTAAAGGTGAGACAATACCGGAATGCATAATAGAAAAATTTCATCGAATAGAAAATTATCTCCAACTACTTTCAAAATTTATTTCTTCAACCATAAATACTAGATAGTTTGGAAGTGTTGGGTTAACTCCTGACTAAAAATTCATAAGTAAATCTCTTTTCCCTTTAGGCTGGGCCGAGCTGGGCCATATATCTTTATGGCATTAAATAAAACATGAAGGGCACTACTAGTATTTCATGTTGCCATGAATATATTTGAAAGGGAGACTTCCTACCCACTCAAGCCAAAAAAGAATATGAAACCAGTCGGTACCCACCAAAAACTAGAAAACGATGGAACTTACGGCTCCTCATCGTATAAATACCAGCAGATTAGAGATGTTCAATCTCTTAATTTCTCATGCAACAGAAGAAGAGTACCGGAGGCCATAATGGACTGCTGCATCTGTGGTCCCATGGCCAATTATTTCAAGCCTCCGAGGAACTCCATCTGCTCCAGCTGCTATGAGGGAGCCAAAGGAATGATGGCTTTCATCAACGAGCTCGACGGCGATCAAGATGCCGGCTTTCCTACAAATTCTCGTGGCTTCAAACCCAATATATCCAAGGCAATCTCTTCCTTCTTAATCCTCTGTTAGGTTGCTTATCCCAGGACTCCTTTCCTTAGTCTTACACAAATTTTATATCTTGTTTTCAGAAGGATATGGTTCTTCTTTTGATTGATTGAACTTCATGGATACATGCACAAAATGTAGCTGTGTTGATTTTTTTTTTCCCCCCCTGATTACTTCAAATGTAGATTTTTTGGGTGTAAAATTAATGGGATTTTATAGGGGCTGTTAAATGCTTATCCCAGGAATCCTTTCCTTAGTCTTACATAAATTTTATATCTTGTTTTCAGAAGGATATAGATCCTCTTTTGATTGATTGAACTTTATGGAAACATGCACGAAATGTTGCGGTGTGTCTTTTTTTTTTTTGTTTTTGGTGATTACTTCAAATGTAGATTTTTTTGAGTGTGAAATTAATGGGATTTTATAGGGGCTACTAAATGCTTTCAAGTGGGTGAAGAAGATGAAAGAAAGGGAGGAAGAACTGAATGAGAAGTTGAGGTTTCTAGATTGTCTTGTCTTGGCGCTGAGGGATGGGATTCACACAGACATTATGGTGAAGCCAGGCACAGGGGCTCCCTTAGCTGCCCATAGAGCTCTGCTGGTGAGTTCTCCCCTAGCCGAGGCATGGCATACCCCAGTTCACCGCTCCTAATAATTCTCCTCATGGTCCTATTGATCAACAACATGCATGATACCATAATCTCCTCTCATAATTCCCTTTGGTGATGCAGGCCATGAAGTCTGAAATCTTCAGAACCATGCTAGGCTCAGATGAATGCAAAGCCCCTGCAGAGGACACCATCTCATTCCCCGAGCTAAGCCATGATGAGCTCAAATTCCTCCTGGAGTTCCTCTACACTGGAAGTTTGCCCAAGGGGAGCACAGACAAGCATTTGTTTTCTATGTTAGTAGCAGCAGATAAGTATAACATCCCTTTCCTAAGAAAGGTCTGTGAGCATCAGATACTAGACTTGTTGGACTCATCAAATGCACTCAATATCCTTGAGGTGGC
Organism: Elaeis guineensis; assembly: GCF_000442705.2. Taxonomy (NCBI): domain Eukaryota; kingdom Viridiplantae; phylum Streptophyta; class Magnoliopsida; order Arecales; family Arecaceae; genus Elaeis; species Elaeis guineensis. The sequence goes on from NC_026002.2 coordinate 41,517,130, forward strand.
AGACGTTTGCTCTAATAGAATGTTGAAGGATCAAGCTATGAACTCGATTGTCAAGAATGTGGAGGACGTTGTGTTCTCCAAAAGATACGAGGAATTTGCTCTGAAGAATGCTCATTTGTGTGTGGAGATCACAAGAGCATTGCTGATGGAGATGAAGGATGAGAAGGATCATGAGATGTCCAGTTGAATTGGAGATTTTTTTTTTTAAGTTGAAGGCTACTTTTTGTTGAAAGGGCAATATAGAAGATCAAATAAGTGGAGAATATGTTGGATTATAGACTCGAAGCTGGATAGCCACAGAGAAATGAGTGATGAAGAATGCTCACCCAATTACATGAAGAAATCATGTATTGAAATTAATAGACAAACTATTGTTCCATTGTTTTTTTTAATAGAAAAAGTAAAACCATCGATGCGATTTACATCATAGTAGGAGATCTTGATCACTGGTTAATACTTCAGATGATTACTATTCATTTCCAAGCCGTTCTTACTTTTCTAAATTTGAAAATTTTTCTTAGTCCTCTATCCAGAGACTTGGTCATTCACAGCCACTTGCAGAGAAAAACTCTTGGTTTATAAACATCAATATGCCGTTTCTCAGTTTATAACCATCAATTTGCTGACAAAAATATGCTGTTTGATCCTTTGCGCCATGAATTTCCTGTGGCCCTGCATCAAGGGCTAACAGAGCCATGCAGTGGATGTGTGTGAAAAAAATATTCTGAAGCATGTATAGCTGCATTTGAAAGTGAAATAAGGGGAGGTAAAAGTCATTTAGCATAGTTGTTCCACCTTTTTCAGCCAAAAATGCATTGGAGAACTTGATTGAACCATTTTTTGGAAGGGCAAAACGGGTATTTCAAAAAGTTGGTATATAACTTTTTATTTTCAAACATATGTCTCACTAAATTTAAGAATAAGTTACTCCACCATGTACGATGAAGGGCTTTGTGTGCAAGAGGAACAAGAGGAAGTTAACCCATTTGCTCTATGTTAACTTGTTACGCTTCCGAACCAAGGATTGGAGTTTCTGGTAAAATGTTATAAGAATTTTTTTATAAAAAAAGAAAAGAAATGGATATAATTTGCCACAATATCGACATGTATATATATAAAATACCCAAGCTTAGGTCCATGAAAATCAGACCTGATCATGGGCCGGGCTTGCATCTAGAAAATGTCAAATTTTACATGGATCCAGCCTGAAGTCCGATTAAAATATATATACTATTCTTCCCTTAAGTTGCCTCCATGAGAGATTGTTGAAGCAAGATATCGCTGAGAAACATGGTGTTGCATGCAAAAATCATTGTCAACCCAAAAAATAAAAGCTGTTAAATGCAAAAATCACCACGGAACCACCGATAATTAGTATCAGTTTTCGACTCTTATTTTTGGTTTGTTTCATAGCAGTTTTTTTTTTTTTTTTGGTAAAGTTTCATAGTAGTTTTTAAGAACAAACAAACTGCCGGTTTCTCAATATGGAGGTGCTTCTCTTGGTTAATATTTGGAGCTGCTGCAAGGAGCCAATTTATAACGAATTTAGCAAGAACTTGCGAACGCATTGGAGCAAATATAATCAATTATTCTTTTCAAAGGTCATTAATATCATTTTTAGCAGAAAAAACAATTAATGTATCCTATTTTCATAGCTTTTCTAGCTTTTAAGAAATTGACAACATCCTTTCTTAATTTTCAAAAGATAATTAAAAAGTTGGCGCAAAGAGAGTAGTACTTCTATCCAACCAAGAGTTGTATTTTTCACCGAATTTAATATGTAGTCCAGCAAAGACTTGGGCATGCGTAGTTACTTCAACAGAAAAGAGTTAGACATCAACCGTCTAGATGGAATTGGGAGCGAACTTACTAGTTACAACCTTGAGTGTAGTCAAAAAGGAAAATTTTTCTCTTGGTTTCTGATTTATTCCTTCTCTTTTCTCTAACCCACGTCTCTGTGTCATTAAAAAAATAAAAAAAGAGAACTCTTACCTCTCTTTGTGGAAGCTGGATTAAAATTTGCTTCTCTATTAAAGAAACATTAATTTGTATGGAATTGAACAGTTTCTAAATTACAGAAACACTAAGTAGGATTAAAAGTTATGCCATGAATTCTGGGCATTTAATTTCACTCAGTATAATATCCTCTTCCCACCATTTTGTTATCAGGAATCAAGCACAAATTGTGAACGTTTCACGTTTCAGGTATTGATCTTGCCACATAATTAAGGGTCAAATCAGTATGTTACGGATCGTCAGCTATTAACGGTGTTAGTGATGGCCGTCGGAGAGCCTGGGTATCGCCTGGACCCGAGCATGGGCCGGGCAGCCAGTCTGGCCCGATAGTCCTGGCCTGAGATTTAGGTGGACTTGGACACGGGGAATTCACGTGAGGCCCAATCCGGCTTGAGGCTGGAGAAGCCCGCTTACTTTTATGATCCGGCCTGAGAATCTATACAAATAAAAAAAATTCTTTGTGCACCGTGTAGAAAATCCGACATAGAGTATATCGCCTTGTCCCATTGATCCACGTAGCCATCGCTTTCCAATACGCGTTTAATGTCTGAAGTTTTATTTTTCGTTTGAAATTTTGAATTACGTAAATACCTCTTCTTTTTGAAAAAAATTATGACATCCTGTAGCATATTATGATATCTTGCATCAAATTATAATTACCTGCACGCAGGATGTCATAATATGATTTAAAAAATTATGACATCCAGTGCATACTATAATATCTTGCATCAAATTATGACTTCCTGCACGTATGATCTAGGATGTTATAATATGGAAGGGATGTTTTTGTCCAACCACTTTTCAATGCGCATTTAATGCCACAGTTATGCTTTTTTATTTGAAAATTTTGAATGACAAAAATATTCCTACTCTTTAAAAAAAATTATGACATCCCATGGCATATTATGACATGCTGCATCAAAATTACGATTTTCTGTACGTAGGATGTCATAATTTTTTTCAAAAAATATGAGTATTTTCATCATTCAAAATTTTTAAACGAAAAAATAATACTGCAAGTATTAAATGCGCATTGAAAAATGATGGCTATGTGGACTAATCGGATAAAGTGGTGCATCCCAATCCAACAAATAAATGGTGTACTCATGGTCTCTGGCTCTTTGTACATACTTATCAATTTTGATCTTTGAATTTAGATTTTTGTTAATTATATAAAAATTATTCATATTTTACTCTGTTTCCCATATAGTTTTTCGCATAGAATCTTTACTGTTTGAGATAGAAACAAATAAACAGGCCTCTTGGACGGGCTTAAGTAGTCCATCCATTATCTAGCGCCGGGTCTGAGCAACAAAAATAAGCGAGATGGTCGGGCCTGGCAGGGTCTGGATTGAAAACAAAGCTGCTAATATCTAAATAAAGCCCGGCCAGAGCCCACCCAAGCCCGCCCATTGCTAGATCTAGTATCACTATCGCCGCATGGGAGAGCCCTTTCACTGGGGGAAACCACATGGGCCGGGGTAGGAAGCCACCGCCATCCCACACAATGTTGGGCCTTGGAATGAAGGGCCAAGAGCTCTTTGCGTGCTCTTTTCAAAGCCCAGCCCAGGGTACGGATGGACCCTCTATTCTGTTCTGTGCCTTGTTCTTTCTGGATGAAACTACATTCTGATTTGTTCGCGTGCCATAATCCATTTGCTCTTCTTCCTTCTTGTTTTTTTTTTTTTTTTTTTAATTTCTCTCTTTTTTATATTTTTCTTTTTGTTTGTTGCTCTTTATATCAATTTAATCTTTAATGAAATACGAGATGGTATCCCGACTGGTTTCCTTGGAAAAGTAAAAGATGTTTTTCTTCTTATTTGTTGCTCTTTATATCAATTTCATCTTTAATGAAATGCGAAGTAGCATCCCCATCACTTTGCTATGAAAAATAAAAGAATAATTAAAAAAAACCTGTCGTCGGAGGATTTAATGAGAATTAAATTATTCAACTCTGATATACTTGTCATGTGTGTAACTAATCGATGATGAAGTGATTACAAGATACTTATGTTTTAATTGATGCAATACATGGTTTTCCAACCAATGGCTTGGAATATCCTAGCCATTTTTAATATTAACTATCTAGAGTTCAGTGAATAATATCATCATTCATAACTCATCGTGATGACCTACACGCTCGGTTGCATTAGCTCATAATTGCGTTGTACGATCACTAAATTGTCCCCATCCAACGCACATATAAATGTTTATATATAGATACGTAAACATAAATCAATGAATGCATGTTTTGTATAAATATCGTGGATATGCTGGGGTGAAACTACCAGAAGCACTAAAAATAATCGTGCTGTAGCAAGAAAATTTTACAAATACATTAATCTTAATAAGAAATTTGTGAAAAGCCGGATGTTTCTAGTTTTTTAACTAAAATAAGCACTAAAGCTATGTTTTGATGGAGCTATTAGGGTGGGAATGGGCCCTTATTCCACACTTAAACTATCAAATACTCTCTTTTTTTTATAAAATACCAAATACTAATTTTTGGGTGGACGATATAACTCTACTTTGTGGATTTTGGTCAAATTGCTATACCATAGAATAAAATTATAATAGAGATAATAATTTTAGTAAACTCATCGGATATCCAATCCAACACAATTTGAATGGAATAAGTTTTATTCAATCTTATAGAAAAAATATCCGAAATGAATTCAGATCGGATATGAATAATGATATGCCCCACCTCAAAGTCAATCCAATATAATCTTTATTTATATCTTTCTTTAAAAATTATAATTATTTTATAATATTTATATATATCCGATCTAATTCGATTCGATTTAAGCTGCATCTCTACTTAACCCAAGATGAATACGGACTAGCATAGGGTATGGGGTTTTTAATTGCGGGGCGGGTATAGAAATTAGCCGATCTAATCCATATCCGATCTATTACCATCTCAAGGGTAAAACTTATCTTGACTCTTGTTTGCTTAACTGTCCTATCCCCACTTTTTCGATCCCTGACATATTATCACCCTTTCGAGCCACCATAGTGTTGCTAGCATTGCCATGCCAGTTGAACTCAACTACATTTGGTTTTTGACACTACCCATCTAGCGCCCTTCAGCTCTTCTTTCTCCATCAACATGGTTCTCTCTCCTTGGCAGTTATTCATAGCCCTTGCCAAGGTCTCTCGATCGGCAGTGAGAGGCATCATGAGTGAGGAGGGCTTTATGGAATGAAAAGTCAGCTAGTCATCTTTGATCATCTCGTTGTAGATGTATGGGTGCCATATTACTTCATTTTTTCTAAAGTTTGGGTTATATCTCCATAAATGCTTTTATGGAATTGATATCCATGAAATGAGTAATATATATTTACTAGACTCCTGAAATACATTTTTGGACAATCAATGGATATAATTTGAATGTTTTGTGAATAATTTATATAAATTATCATTCATGTTATAGTATAAAAATCTAAGGACTCCTAATAATCTAGATTACCAGACTCAATGTACATCACTTTGATCACCACGAGTAAGACTACATAGGATCCAAAAGTGAGATATGCTATATTAAAAATCTGAAATGCGTACCAAACTTTGGGATGATCATATTTGACTATATAATGCTCAATTAAGATGATTCTTTTTTCTAAATCAGATAACTTTTTAAGTTTTACGATGTAGTATCATCTTGTAAAGAATGTAGTACATTAAGCAATCAAACCCCGCATTAAGAGTCGAAAGAACTGGGGTGTTTGACATGATGACTATTGTGAGTTTTCTATTGATGCTTTAAGATTAGTACTTGGATGCTTTCTCATGTAATTGCTGGCAATCAGCGGTGATCCAGCAGTCCGCGGCATCGGAGGTGATGGCGAGCAACCCCGAAAATCACCAAGGGGCCTTGTGGGAGGGGGATTGGTCGGATTTGGGATGGAAAAGGCCGATGAATGTGCGTTCTATTTGGGTCTCATCGGAGCCATCTCTAAAGGAGGTGGAGGAACTCATCCATCGCTTCTCGGAGGTGGTCGAGCTCCCGAAGGATGAGGTTTGGATGGGCACGGGAGAGTGGTCAGCCATGGCAGTGGTGACCAAAAGCCTTGGTCGAAGAGTAGCAGTGGAGGCGGCAAAAAGGGAGTTCTAGCAACAGATGGGCATGAAAGGGGAGGTGGTGAGCTACAACCTGGAGCTTGGCCACCTTCTGTTCTGGTTCATGGAGGTCGAGGAGAGGGATCTAATCCTTGGTCGGCCTTGGATGGTCATCGGCCAGGGTTTGGCAGTGGAATGCTGGCAATTGAGATTTCTTCCATCGGAAGGGGCCATTTGATCGGCTTTGGTGTGAGTTTGGCTTCTATGGCTTCCAATAGAGCTGTGGGGCGAGGTGATGATCTCGAGTATCCTTTATTTGGCTGGTGAGTTGTCATCAATGGATGACTACACGGTGACATAGAATGGCTTGGTTTCGCCTGAGCCTGCATTTGGATTGATTTCTTCCGACCATTGTGGTCGGCCATGCTGATCAATGGGCTGGAGGGGATCTTGTGGCAGAGGTTCGTCCATGAGAACTTGGGTGGAGTCTGCATTTAGTGCGACTGCCTCCATGATCCAACAGCATGCCCGATTGGCGGGGAGGAGGGGAGCTCGACGGTGGGCCTTCACTAAGAGAATGTGGACCAAGCCAGTGGCGAGGAGAAGCTTGGGCCATGGCTGGTCGCCATCTGACAATGGCTACCCAGACTAGTAGTGATCGAAGGAGTGGAGAAGGAAGGGGCTGAGTCAACTTAGGTCCCTAGGGCTGAAATCAGGTCAAGCCAAACCTGAAAGGAGCCAATCCAGGATGGCTCGAACCGAGTCAACCTAGTAGAGGGATCCAACAACTGGATCAAACCAGTCAAGATCGCAATGCGGTGATTGCCCCTCTGAGATTCAACGGTTGGATCGAGCGAGGGGAATGCATGAAAATCCATGTAGACATGGGTGCAGAGATTTATGCAAGCAGCAGGGAGGCAAGCCCGGGTGTGGCATAGCCCACCAACAGATTCAGCCTATTGGTGCTGGGCCATGATGTAGAAGAAGGCCCATGCATAGGGTCCTACTCTAGGCCATGGGCAGGGTCGGCGACTGTGGTGGATGCAGGCTCATGCCAGCCCAAAAGAGCCTGGCCTAGTTATTTTGATGCAGGTCGAGCTCCAATGAGGCCCATTGGCTGAGAGAAAGGGTCCAGTGGCAGCAAAAAGGGCTCTGCTAAGCTAAACAAGGATAAGGACAAGGTTTTAACCTGCCCGAAGGCTTGGGTGGATGTGTCAATTACATCAAGAGGCCTTTGGGTCTTCGCATTCCCTGTTAGGAACCTAGGAGAAGGGAAAATAGCTGCACTTCAGGTTGATACTCTAGTGGATGACCTTGATGTTCCAACGGTTGTGGGCCACTTTAAGCAAGGATTGGGGGGGCCGTGATAGAGGGTGATGGTCCGGTTGAGGCAGGCCAGGGCATAAAACACGATGAGGTAGGCCAAGGCAGGATCACGATGAGGTAGGCTAGGGTCCAGTTGAGGCAGGTCATCCAAGAGGAGGAGGGGAATCCATCAGCTATGGACTCGATGACAATTGGGACAAAGGCTGATGCTCATGACGAGGGGGTACTAGTGCGGATCCCCTTTCTGATCTACTTCTCCTATGAGGTTGTTGGTTTGGAACACCCGGGGGGAGGGGAAGCCCTCATTCTGGACAATGTTCGAATGGATCATCTAGTAGCACTATCCAGATTTTTGCATACTGCTTGAGCTTCGACTTTCGGAGAGGAGCTTTGCTTGGACCAGAAGATGGGTCCTATAGGTGTGAAGCACCTACACTGTGGAGTCCAGAGGTCCATCCAGGGGGATCATAGGTTTATTGTGGTGTGGCTCAATCAAGATGGATGCTTTCCACGGGTGCGAGCAGTATGTGACTTTTGTTATCTTAGAGCAGATCGATGAACCTTAGCTTCTATCTGATGCATATGCAAGTACTGAGTACACGGAGCAAAAGGTTCTATGGTTAGAGATTATTAGGATGGTGGCACAAGGCCTCTCTTCTCTTCTCGCAAGGGACTTCAACTACATTGTGGGGCCCAACGAGAAGATGGGAGTCAGACAGTTTATGGATACTATTAATTTCGAAGAGTTTAAGAAGTTCATCGGTGATTTGGACTTGATTGACCTCGGCTATACCGGACCTAGATTCACTTGATGCAATAACCACTTAGGAGAGCCAGGGTTTGGGAGAGGATTGATCAGGTTCTTGGTATCCCAGATTGGCTTAAGCACTTCCTAAGGCATCAGGTGCAATACCTCTCAAGGATTGCCTCAGACCACTGCCCACTTCTCATCACTATCGATGGCCAACGCCTTCCCAGGGCTCCATTCAGATTTAAGAAGTTCTGAATTTCCTATCCAAAATTGTGGGACCTGATCAGGAAGGTCTGGAGGATATCGATCCATGATAATGCGAGATCTCGAATGACCAGAAGGCTCGAGCTGATGAGGCACAAGCTCATCCGATGGAACCATCTCGAGATTGGTGACATCTTTAGATGGATCAAAGGGGTTGAGATGGATATTGTGGAGCTTCAGATGAGAGAAAATCAGGAGGGGTGCTCCAGGACTTTTGACTTGTTGCAGCTTCATCATAAGCTCTCCAAGTATCACTCTTTACAGAGACAGCAGGAGATGCTGTGGAGGCAAAAGTCCAAAGTATAGTCGATCAGGGAGGGTGACCAGAACACCAAATTCTTTCATCAATTGATGATGATTTGAAGATCTACCAACCATATTAGATAGCTTAGAAAGAGCGATGGTAGAGTGATGGAGGATAGTGATGAGATCAGGAGCTGGATCCTTCAGTTCTTCAAATCATGCTGGACTGCTTCCTTGGATCGGGGTGACCCTCTCCAGGGGTCCCACCCTGCATGTAGTACTTCTGATGTGGAGAATGAAGCCCTGACTAGTCCTATGGCAGCTGAGGAGGTGCGGAGAGCCCTCTAGTCCCTCAGGGGGGACAAAGCCCCAAGGTCGAATGGGTTTCTCCCTCTCTTCTTTCATCGATACTGACCAATCATCAATGGAGAGATTGTCGAGGCAATGCTAGTGGTCTTTGAGTTCAAAGGCATTCCTGAGTAGTGGCAGAGGATCTTGGTCACCCTCATTCTGAAGAGACCTGATGCGTCGGTCCCGAGGTACTTCAGACCGATCAGCCTTTGCATCTCTCTCTATAAAGTATGTGCGAGGATCTTGGTCGGAAGACTGAAGCTAGTTATTCTACGTCTAATCAATTAGGAGCAGGATACTTTTATTAGCGATCGCTACATCACCGACAGCATCTTGCTTGCCCAAAAATTTATGCATGATCTGCAGTATGCCCTCATTCATCAGAGCTTGATGGCAATGAAGTTGAATATGGAGTGAGCTTGCGACCGTATGATCATGAGCTGGCGATTTCTGCGATGGATGCTCCATGGGTTCGGCTTTTAGGATAGATAGATTGACTGGATCATAGATTGTGTGGAGGCCACAAGCTTTGCCATCCTAATCAATGACACCCTGATGAAGTTCTTCCACTCAGCAAGCAGTCTTTGTCAAGGGTGCCCTCTCTCTCCCCTACCCATTTATTTTATGTACTGATGCTCTATCTCATGCTCTACGGACAGTGATTCAGAGGGCAGAGTTAGAGCCTTACTGGTCTACTCCTGGGAATCAACCACTCTCACACCTTCTATTTATAGATGATTGCTTGCTCATGGGTCAGATCTCGGTCTAGAATACGAGCAGGACAAGAATTCTTAGAATTGGCAAGGACTTTATGGCAACAACAAGAAAAGTCCTTGCTAAAGATGCTATATTTGGCGAGAGCACAGTTGAGTCCTTGTCAAATATTTTAGAGTCAATTTTTTGGCAAGGACAACATAGTTATCCATGCCAAAAGTTGGATATTTGATAAGGACATTGCACATCCTTTCCAAAGATAATGATTTTAAACAAGGATATTTTAAGTCCATACCGAATATGATAATTTTTTTATATTTAAATATTTCAGAGCTAACTTTTTGGCAAGGACTGCATAGGTGTCAATGCCAAAAATTAGATATTTAAGCGAGGACATTGCACATCCTTTCCAAAAATAGTGATTTTAAACAAGGACATTTTAAGTCCTTACCGAATATGATGATTTTTTAGATTCAAATAATTTAGAGCCAATTTTTTGGCAAGGATTGCATAGAAATCCATGCCAAAAATTGGATATTTAGATGAAGATATTGTACATCCTTTCTGAAAGTAATAATTTTAAGCAAGGACAATTTATGTCTTTGCTAAATGTGATAATTTTTAGATCAGGATATTATATATCTTTGCCAAAACTAGTATTATAATGTCAAAATTTTTGATGTTCATGGCACCAATTTCTCTTAAACTTATAAACAAATAATAAATAATATAAATTTTTTTTATTTTATTATTATTATACTTAATTATTTTATAATTAATATTAAATTTTATAATTAGTCTAATTATCTATCTAATAAGGAAGCTGATATAATAATTATAGTATTTATTATTATTTTGGGAACTAAACCGCCTTCCATCTTCTTCTTTTTTTTTTTGATCGTGATTCTTTCCATAACCCTACCCTAATACTTTTTGATGGTAATTCTCCCCAAAACCATCCGGTCCTTGGTTTTGCTCTGACCTCTCTTTTACTTCAGCGACCAGAGGTTTTTTTTTTTTGATTTTTCATGGATGCCCAAAGAACCTAGGTGGGAGATCAACCTCCTCTTTTCTCCTGTTAGAAGAGGGTGGGAGATCACAGAGGAGACCGATAGATGGGGAGTGGGAGCCGAGCAAAATAAGCAAAAACAAAATAGAGAGGGAGCTGGAGTAACCGACGGTGCTGTGAGGAGAGGGAGCAAACGGAGGAGGAGAGGAGCCGAAAGCCAGGGGGTTGAGGGTGAGCGCAGAGGATGCCAACAGCATCATAAAGCTCGCAAGGAGGGGAGAGAGCAGACGGAGGGAGAGAGGGAGCCAGTAGCCGGAGGGGTCGAGGGCGAGCACGAAAGATGCTGGTGGTGTCACAAAGCTCACAACATAGGGGAGGGAGAGAGGGAGTCGGCAGAGTTGAGGGCAAGCATGGGGGCCGATGGAGTCAAGAAAGTAGTTAGAAGGAGAGGGGGTGAGCCGGAGTGCCGACAGGGTTGACGGCAAGCACGGAGAAAGTTGACAGCTTTTTGGTCAGGCGGAGGGGGTGAGGGAGACAGAGGGGGCTAGGGCTCTGTGTGGGTTTAGTAGAGTTGACGGATTTGAGAGAAGAAAGGGTATTTGGTTTTGTTTGAATATTTTATTTATTTTATTTTATTTTATAAATTCAAAGGCATACATAATTAATAATTAATTAATTAATCAAAAATTAATAGAGATCTGTAGTAATTTTTTTGGTAAAATAGTTTGTTTGTTTATATTTTTTTAATAACATTATTTTTTTTTGATAATATATAAATGATGGTGTGATTTATTTTGTAGAAAATTGATACATTGTAATAATGATATATGTGATTTATTTTGTTATACAAGATCAATTCAATAATGACTATCAGTAAATAATTGATGGAAATCAGGGATAGATGTCAACCTAAATATATACGGGGAGCTGAGACTTTTATTAATTTTGCATTTGAACATTCTTCGACATAGGATGCAATTCTATGTCCCTGTACCAAGTACAGAAATATGGATTTTAAGAGAAAGTCTAAGGTCAAGTTTCACTTATTAAAATTTGAGATTATGAGAAATTATATAATATGGTACTATCATGGAGGAGATGATTCTATAGAATTGGATGATAATGATGATGATATTGTAGGTGTTGGAGAGCTTTTTATGGATGACATGGTTGGATTGGTCAATGATGCTTGTGGTAAAACTATTGAAAATACTGATTTTGATAATGAGCATAGTAAATATGATTTTAATGATGCATGTATGTCTAAGGAACCTAACATTGAAGCTACTAAATTTTATCATATGTTAGAAGAAGTCCAGGAGAAACTTTATCCCAGTTGTAAATATTCAAAATTATCAATTATCATTATATTACTTCATCTTAAGTGGTTTCACAAATGGACCAATAGTTTATTTGATAACTTGCTTGAATTATTAAGGATGCTAATTCCTGATGAAAAAAAATATTACCCAATTCATATTATAGTGCAAGAAAATATATTACTGAACTTGGACTTGATTATATAAAGATAGATGCTTGTAAAAATGATTGTATAATTTATTGGGATAAATATGTTGATGTAAGTAATTATCCAGTTTGTGGCTTGTCTAGATGGAAGTCCATTGGAGGTAAAAGAAAGAATATCTCTCATAAGGTATTATATTATTTTCTATTAAGGCAGAGGATACAAAGATTCTATATGTCAAGCAAAGCAACATCCAATATGAGGTGGCATAAAGAGAAGCACGTGGATGATGGGGTGATGAGACATCCAATGGATACTATTGCTTGAAAGTCATTTGATGAGCAACATAAATCATTTACTGATGATCCTCAAAATGTTAGACTTGATCTTGCTTGTGATGGATTTCAACCATTTGGGAATATGAGGTCACAATATAGCATTTGACCAGTTATTTTGGTTACTTATAATCTACCTCCTTGGATATGTATGAAAGAACCTTATTTGATGTTATCGCTACTAATACCCGGTCCCAACTCTCTTGGTATGGATGTAGATGCATATTTACAACCATTGATTAAAGAGTTGAAAGAATTATAAAAAATGGGTGTAGAAACTTATGATGCTCACACGAAACAAAATTTTAGATTGTATGCAGCTATATTGTGGCCTATCAATAATTTTCCTGCATATGGTGATTTATCGGGATGGTCAACAAAGGATTATTTGGCATGTCCCTAATGCCATAAAGAGACATGCTGTCTTGCATTAAAGGGAGCACAAAAATTATGTTATATAGGCATCATCAATTTTTACCCAAAGGCCACAAGTGGCATAGAAACATGAAGTCATTTGATGGTAAAAAGGAAGATCAATGTAAATCAATTTCACTTACCAGTGATGAGGTGCTTACAGAACTTAATATATTTTCTCAAAGGCCATTTGGTAAGGATGCAAAGAAAAAATATGATACAACAAATAGTGTATATAATTGAAGAAAGAAAAGTATATACTTTGATTTATTTTATTCATATATAAATATATTACATCACACTACAACAGAACAGGATATTAGCAATGAAAAAAATTCATCGCTAATAATAGATTTTCATCACTAATAGTTATTAGTGATAAAATTATCATCGCTAATATTTGCTCGTAAATAATAGCATCGTTGATAAATTTTAACGATGAAAAAAATTTTTGTCGTCAATAATCGATATTACCGATGAAAATTTTTCATCATTAAAAAAATTATTTTTTTGAAAATTATTTACGATAAAAAATTTTAGTCATAAAAAAAAATAATTATTTACGATGAATATTTTTTATCACTATTAATTTAATTAAAAATTTTTATAAAAATCAAATTTAAAAAAGTATTAGTGACGTAAATTTTTTATCGCAAATATGACAATCTCCGACATAAATTTTTGTCACTAATAAATTATCAATTATTTATGATGAAAATATTTTCACTGCTATTAACTTAATTAAAAATTTTTATAAAAATTAAATTTAAAAAAATATTAGTGACATAAATTTTTTATCATAAATAAGATAATTTTTGATATAAATTTCTATCACTAATAATTATTTATAATAAAAATATTTTTATCACTATTAATTTAATTAAAATTTTTTATAAAAATTAAATTTAAAAAATATTAGTGACGTACATTTTATATCACAAATATAGCAATTTTTAATTTAAATTTTTATCGATAATAAATTTTTAATTATTTACGATGAAAATTTTTTATCATTATTAATTTAATATAAAATTTTGATATTTTTAAATTTATTTATGATCAATTTTTCATCACTAATATATTTTTTGATGATCAATATTTTATTAAAAATAATTTCATCGCTAATATTTTATACATATTTTTTTTAAAAAATAATTTATAAATATATATTTAAATTATTTTTATAATATTTTTATAAATTTAAAATAAATAATAAAAATAAATAATTTATATAATAAATTTATAAATAAATTTAATTATTTTATTATATTAAATTAAAATTATAAGAGATCTAAAATAAAAATAAATAGCTACATAAATAGGCCGTCAAGTATCGGTATCTGTAGAAGAAAAATGGGCTGGAGAAAAAGAGCACTCGGATAAACTCGGATCGGCCTGCTGCTGTCTCATCAGCTGCATCATCTGCTCCATCTGTGCTATCTGCTCCATCATCTGGATCTGGAGCCATTGGTACTCATCGATGCATGCAGTCAACCCATCAGCTTGCTGCTCAGTCTGCCTTTGCACCTCCATCAGTCGAGCATCTCAGGCAGCATGGATGTCAGCCCTGGATGAGCATGAGGATGAGGGAGTAGTGATCCCATGCCCTAGACTCCTAATATAACAGGATCTCGTACCAAATATCTGATCACAAATCTCATTATCTATGAGTGCAGTCGAGCCCTCAGAGATAGGCTGGGATCTGATGTCTATCATACGGTCCTGGAAATTAAAATTATAGTTATTTTAATTTCATATTGAAAATCAAACTGTGAATGAAAAAAATAATTAAAAAAACTTACAAAAAGCTCCTGGCTCCCTATCGTCCACTCTCCTGACCGTCGCTAGTGGATCCGCTGGTAGATATCGATCATATCAGGAAGCTCGCCACTCTATGCATGACTCTGCAATTTGAAAATAATTAATTAAAATTTTTTAAATAGTTAGAGAGTTAAAATATACTAATTAAAAATTACTTACCATCTGCTCCATGTGATGAGCGAACGACCTCGAACCCCCACAATGCGATACGGTCTGTCTCGTTCGATTCGCAACGTTCTGGATACATCTTCTCTGTATAGTTAGCAGTCAAATTAATAGATAACAAACTGAATTTAAGAATAAATGATTCAATCATTAAACTCTAAAAAAAAAAGTTTGGATGTACAACCTGATATGTCGGATCTTCGTAATGCCGGCATATGAGAGCCCAATCATCCATAGTGATGCTGTCATAGAGCCGCTATCGTGCTACCTCCACTCCATGATCTTGCATTATATGGTACTAATGCTGACGGATGTGGTAGTGATACTCCTTGAAATGCAAAGATAAATGAACATCCATAACTGGCCGCACGCGATCCTCCTCAAAATAAATAATATCAAATACACCCTGTTAATAATAAATATTAGAAGAATACCATGCTAATTAAATATTTATAGTATAATTTATTTTATCTATAACTGAATGTAGAAAATCTCTCTTTGAGTCAGTACAACGTGATGCCAATCAAAAAATGTCACGAAGGCATAGCTGCGGCATATGATGTCCAGCTCGGTCTGCCACATCTTGCACCATCCCCTAATGGGTCTGGTGTAGCTGAGTGGTATTTCAATACAGAGACGCTGTCCTGGATGCTCATGTCTCCAATGCTCTAGAGTGAAGTTCTTCGATAGACCTCGCTCTAACCTTATTACTGGTGGAGACTGGTCTAAAATAACAATAAATAAATCATAGTATAATAGCTATCCAAATAAAAAAATTAAATTTTATTATATAAAAAATATAATAATACCACTCGAACCCTCACTCAGACCTACCTCGCTGGGACCTGCCAGTGCAGGACCCTCTAATGACGGAGCTGGTGCGGCAGTAAAAATTGGTGAAGGCACCTCAGCCTTCGGGGTAGACTACGAACACGAACGTCGTCGTCTATCTCCTGGTGCCGTATCTGTAATTCTTGATATATAAATGAATATAATATTAAATAATAATAATAAAAAATAAATTATATTCTAATGAATAGAATTATATTGCATATCATTATTGCAAAAGAAGATTGAATAAAGAATAAAGATCTACTCATCAATATTCGTATCTTTCTCGATGTATAGATCATCCTTCAAATCATAATAATCGATATATGTATCGTCATCTATCTCATCATCATTTATGAACGGATCGTCGCCCTCTGACTCATCAAGATTAAATACAAAATCAGCTTCAACTTTGTTGGACAGCAAATTTGCGCTATTCAAAGGAGCTGTTATAAGTTCTTCATCAATAAGAAGCTCGGCTAATGTTTGTTCTTCCTCTTGAAAAGTTTTTTCTTTATATAAATCTGAATTTTTATCCATCTCTAATCGGGTTGGTATGTCATACAAGTCTCTAGGTGTTATTTTTTGTACGATATGCCAATTACCTCGATACTTTAGATCCTTCTAATATATTACTAGTTTCACTTGAGTTGCTAATATATACGGCTCATTCTGGTACCATGTATTGAAAATTGTGTCCCAAAGTCAATCGTTAGACGATTGTGCTCATCTTGTAAACTATATATAATTTTTTATTAATAAAAATTATTTAGTATTTTCATTACAAATTGATCATCTTTGAACTCCTGTGTTATAATAAAGTCCTTAGGACTATATATATTAATCGACAAAGAAGAATTTATCGTTAAGTCCTTAAAATTATTTGCGACCAAATGATACGTTATTATTAGAACGATAGCGATATCAAATGTAGGTCAATGTATACCATATAAGTTGGTTGTCCTCTTAACCAAAGAGTGTGGAGACACTGTTATGGCATGCAGATGAAATGTAGGAGTACATTCGCATCCAACGTGATCATGTGTCAAGCACTCTGCTGTCAAGAGTAGCTTGTGAAGGATATGAGTATAAGTATCCTCCGATCTGAGACCATCATGGTGACTTGAAAGTAACTCACTGTACTTTAGTATCGAACTATCTGAGTTTCTAACTTAGTGACGGAAAGATACTAGATGCAGTCAAGTACTTATCAAGTCGGTGTGTGAGTCAAGATAAAATTGACCCCTCTGAATTGGTAGGAGATATGCATCAGTGTATTTCAATTTAGCAAAATCTTGGTCAAGATAATCCATGAGATGGATTTAAAAGATTGAAATATAATATGATCGACTTAATTAGGGTTGACAGTTAAACCCTAAGTCATCTTGAGCATTTGGATTAAAGAGATGAATTATACGGTAACCATATGCCAGTAAGTTCTAGAAGGTTGCTTTGCAACACTTCGACCCATCCGGTCGTTAGGTCATCATTGCTAGATTGTTACATCGATTGGTATAGAAAGTTATTCCTATACTACCGACTTAGGTTTGAACCTATGGAGTCACACTTATTAGAAGATTTGGTCAGATCTGATGGCTGAAGAGTCTAATAGGATTGTGACTCTGATGAAAAGTCCTACTTAGACTAAGACTCTGTGGGAGAGTCTCACTGGGATTGGGACTCTACTATTTATGAAGAATTAATTAGTAATTAAATTACTAATTGACTCAATTTGATTGAGTAAATAGCTTTAGAACAAGTCTAATTGAATCAGATTCAGTTCGACTCAGATTGGGATTGATATGTCAAATCCAATTACAAGAGAAATTTGATCCTGATTCGATCAGAGTTTGGACTCGACTAATTTCTAATTAAGTTAGAAATTTGATGATATATTTAGATTTCTAATTAGATTAGATTTATTTCTATTAGTAGTTTCAATCCAAATTTGATTTGGATTAGAATTGAATTAGAAATGAAGAGTCCAAGTCAGATTAGGACTCTATCCTTATCTTTTGCGCTACATCTGGATACATATCAATTTCTCCATGCCTAATTAGATTTGGGTTATAATTTTTGATGTCATGAGAGAGGATCCAATAAGGGTGGTCGGCTATAGCTGATGAGTCATAATATTATCTCTTGCCTAATTCAAATGCGATCCGAATTAGAGAGAAGATGCAGACTAGGAAAGAGATTTTTTGTATATAGTATATTATTGGAGCTATATTATTTTTTTTCTTATTTTTCTTGAGAAATTATTTAGTGTGTGAGACTTTAAATTTTTTCTTCATATTCTAATAATTTTTTTAGAATTTTTAGGGATGCCAAAAAGGAGTTTTGGCATTGATTCATGGCATCCTTTCTTGAAAAGTCTTAATTCCTAGTCTATAAAAAGGGGATCCCTCTCTTGGGCATCCAATGATCAATTCTCTTGTAGAATTTTTGTTTCTAGAGCCTCTTCTCCTCCTCCTCTCTTCCTCCTCCAGATCTTCTATCACTTTGGAGTATTTAAGATGCTTGTAGAAGAAGAAAGAGGTCAGTTATCAAGTTGTTTACAGACTAGCATCTCCGAGCCCCTGATCTGCGTCAGTCTCCGCAAAGATTTTTCTATAGAGGCCAGATGACTTCGTGTAGCTATGACCGACCTAAAAAATATCCTTTCCAATCATTGGATTAGAAGAGATCAAGATTAAAATTTATTTGGTAATGATCTCTAACTTATTTTAATTCCTATGGTAAATCTAATAGTTAGATCTAGAATTTCAGCATCGATGAGATCGATGTGATTTTTATTTTCAGATCTAAAGTATATATTTTTCATATTAAAGATTCTGATATATAGTCTAAGATTAGATCTTATATATGTGATTAGAATTAAATTATTTAATCTATTATTTTTACTACATAAAATTTTTTAATTGTATGTACTGCACTACCGTAAATTTTCTTCAACTGGTATCAGAGCCAGATTATTTTGATATGAATTAATATGATTTTAGATCTGATTTTTTATTATTAGATCTAATTAATTATGATTTATATTAGATATAAATTAGTTTATTTTTAGATCTAATTATTATTTATTTAGATTAGATATTCTGAGTAGCAAAGTACTCAGATTGGGTAATCACCAGGCCATCCGATCATAGGAGCAAGTAGATTTTCATGACCCTCTCCTCTCATTCAATGGGGTGCTCTTCATGGCGTGTAGGGGTACCACTATGAAGTCCCATGAAGAAAAAAGTGAAAAGAGAAAACTTACTTTCTTATAAAGTCCTAGATCTTGAAACTCTAGGTGTTGTTATATGTGATGCAAATTGCGAAGATAGTTAGTTACATCTAATCTTGTTTAGTCAAAATTATTTTGATCTAAAATTATAAAAAATCTAGATTTGATCTAAAAAATTTGATGACTTCATGGAAAAAATTTACATAAAAAATTATTTTCAAAATCTTAACCATGTTGATGCAAAACTTAATTGAGAATTAAGTATCAAGCTGGTTGGATCTAGAATTGTGATTTAGATCTAATGACATTGCATAAAACATGGGGCATGGGTTAGCTCAAATCAGGTTCTTCTCTTTAATTAGATTAGACCTAAGGTTAGAATCAAAGAATTGATTGACCATGTAGAAAAATTGATTAAGTCAAACCAAATATTCAATTAGATTAATCAGAATTTTTCTAGTACAATAGTTGTAGATAGTCAAGTCCATGTCTTTGATTAGACCAAATGGACCTTAATTGTGGCTCAGTGGTTGAATCCGAACCATTAAATTGGTCCAATCAAAACTAGTTAACCAATTGGTGTCTAAGGTAAGTTTGATATTTCGACCGATGATTTTTAATTGAGAGTGGCTTACCTGACTATTTTGATAGTATCTAAGGCAAGCTTAGCGGATCCTCCCACTGATCTCACTTATCTGGCCAATTTGATGAACTAGATTTTGATTAGATCGCTAAGTGATTCGAGTT
Organism: Elaeis guineensis; assembly: GCF_000442705.2. NCBI lineage: Eukaryota > Viridiplantae > Streptophyta > Magnoliopsida > Arecales > Arecaceae > Elaeis > Elaeis guineensis. The sequence goes on from NC_026002.2 coordinate 41,536,876, forward strand.
AGCCCATGTCATTAAGGTTGATCAGTGTAACTGATCTAGATGCCAGTTCAATTAGCATGACCTAATCCGATTCAGTGACTTGGTGAAGTCAGTGGGAGGATTATGGTCTACTGATTGATCTTTTCTTCTCTTCTTTCTTCTCTAAATTGATTAAATCTTTTAAATTATTAGATTCTTAAAATGAGCTGGTTATGATGATAACTAGATCATAGCCTCCCATTAAGGTGAGTGATAATGGATCTATTATTTCTGATTGACATTGCAGACGCCATCCGTCTGATGTTCTCTCTGAATGATGGAATTATCGTTCATCATATGATGACTCTGATGAGCTATCTGATGATGGTTGGGTTGACTGATCCATCCTCGGATCTGATTACTCATTAGGTAGAATCACTGAGTAGGTTCATGTTAATGGTTTGACCTAACCGAAACTTTCAGTGGAGGTCCATCACCTACTGAAATAAAATCTGAGGTTAAATTAAATACTAAAAGTTATTTGGAGAAATAATTGGTTAAGAACCTACCCATAAGTGCATATGGGTTGATCGAGCCATCCTCAGTCCTGAATTAAGGTAATTCCTCGAAGTGGAGATAGAGGCTACCAATTCGTATAAAATAGTGGGAGGACCTTTAGACTAAAGTCCAAGTCTTTAGGATTAATAAATTCATATACTAATTAGGCTTTGTTCTTTCTTTGTGTGTGCAGATATGGCCTCAGACTTGTCACTCCGATTACTATTGGACAGTGAGAAACTTATCGGATCGAATTTCGATAATTGGTATCAAAAATTAAAGATTATCCTGGAGCACGAGCAGGTCCTTTATGTGATAATAGATCCGACACCTGAGAAGCTTGCTCCTAATGCCCGAGGAGCAGTCCGAGATACTTATTTGAAGTGGCTCAACGATCACACCATGGTTCATTGCATCATGCGGGCCTCCATGAACGACGAGTTCAGTCGGAAGTTTGAAGAAGCTTAGTCAGAGAAAATGCTTCAAGTGTTGAGGGATTCCTTTGATACTCCTGACGATGTTGAGTGGCACAAGACTAGTTGCATTGTTTTCAATACTTGGATGAGGGAAGGTGCATCTATTACGATCATGTATTGTACATGATCAAGTAGATTGAAAAATTGAGCAAACTCGACTTTTCTTTGCATGAATAGTTGGAGAAAGATATGATCCTAAACTCTCTTTCCAAGTCCTACCTATCGTTCCTTAGTTATTTCAGAATGACGAAACCTGTAGTCAACTACCACGGTCTATTGGGGTTGTTACAAACTTTTGAGAAAGATCACCAGCTCCACAAGGAGATAGTGAATCTAGTGGGAGGATCTTCTTCGAATAGTCATCGTCCCTTTAAGAAAGAAAGAAAAGAAGAAGAATAAGAAGGTGCCTGGTGCTGAGAGTCAGTCCCAAAAATTCAAGTTCAAGGCTGATCAAAATCAGACAGAGTACTTCTTTTGCAAGAAGCAGGATCATTGGAAGAGAAATTATCCTCAGTATATCGCTTTCCTTGATCCGAACAAGCCAAAGAAGAAGAAGCAATCAGTTGCTGGACAAGGTACTTATGTGATAACACCTTGTAACTTCTCTCTTATAGATACAATGACCTGGGTATTGGATACTGAAAGTTGGAGATTTGAAAAAAATGAGAGGTTTCTGAATGTTGAAGATGGAAGATCAGTTTCAGTTCTAGCTTTAAAAATCATCAAGCTTGTATTCGAGTCTCAGTATATTGTTCTTAATGAGTGTCATTACTGTCCTAGTTTTCTTTTAAATATTATTTCTGTAGGTCTTTTGGCTAATTCAAATTATCAAATATCAATAAAGAAAATTTTTTGTGATATCATTTTGAATAGTGTTACTATTTTACGTGGATAGTTGAACAATGGTATCTATATTGTATCTAGACCTAATGTAATGCACATTTCAAATAAATGTCCTAGAATAGATGATGTCACAGATGTCAATCTTTGGCATTATAAGCTAGGTCATATCAACAAGAACAGAATGAACAAGTTGGCTCAAAAAAAAATTCTTGATAAACATGATTATGAATCGTTACCTATCTGTGAGTCTTATTTACTTAGAAAGATGACCAAGTCATCTTTTACTGAAAAAGGTAAATGAGCTAGTAATATGCTAGGTCTGATACATATCGATGTATATGGATCCATGAGCACATATGCCAGAGGAGAGAATAGCTACTTCATCACGTTCATAGATGACCTATCTAGGTATGGGTACATCTACTTGATGAAACACAAGTCCGAATCATTTGAAATATTCAAATGGTTTTGTAATGAAGTAGAAAAATAAACTGAAAAAAATATTAAAATTCTTCGATCTGATCGAAGAGGTGAATACCTTTTCAGTAAATTTCTGACATATCTAGGAGAGAATGGGATTCTCTCCTAATGGACCCCTCCAGGGACATCACAGCATAATGGCATCTCAGAAAAGAAGAATCGAACCTTGTTGGATATGGTTCGGTCCATGATGGAGTTTGCAACTCTGTCGATCTTGTTTTGGGGATATGCACTTGAAACAGCCTGTCTTGTGCTCAATAATATTCTGAGCAAGTTAGTTAGTAAGATACCATATGAGATATAGTCAAGACGTAGGCCGAACCTCTCTTACTTTAGGATTTGGGGGTGTCCAGCTTATGTTAAACGATTACAAACTGACAAGCTCAGTTCTAAGTCCGATAAGTATAATTTTATTGGGTACCCCAAAGAAACGAGGGGATATTACTTTTACCTGCCTGCTGAATAAAAGGTACTTATCAGCAGTAAGGCACATTTTTGAAAAAAAAATTTCTTAGTGAAGGAATAAGTGCCTCTAAAATTGAGCTTGACGAAATTCAACAGGTAGAAGAATCAATACCAATGATTGAATCTGAACTGAATTTGATGAGATCAAACCTGGAGCCCAATGAACAAACATCTTTAAGGCAATCCGATAGAGTACCACATTAGTCGGACAGATACTTAGATTTCTTGATCTGGAATGGAGATCCCGTCGAACTCGATGAGAACGATGAGGATCCGATCACTTACATGGATGCAATGTAGAGATTTGACTCTAATAAATGGCTTGAAGCCATGAGATCTGAAATGAAATCCATGAAGGTCAATGATGTATGGACATTAGTTGACCCACCTGAAGGGGTAAAGTCCATAGGGTGTAAGTGGGTCTTTAAGAGGAAGAGGGGCGCAGACGAAAAGGTGAAGATCTATAAAGTTCGTTTGGTTGTCAAGGATTATCGTCAACGTTATGGTATTAACTAGGACGAGATATTTTCTCCTATAGCAATGCTCAAATTCATTCGAATCATGCTTGCAATAACAGTATATCTGGATTATAAAGTCTGGCAAATGGATGTGAAGACAGCTTTCCTAAATGGAGAGCTGAACGAAAAGGTGTATATGATACAACCTGAAGGATTTATATCCACAGATGAGTCCAAGGTATGCAAGCTTCAGAGATCCATTTATGGATTGAAGCAAGCATCTCAGAGTTGGAACATATATTTTGATAAGGTGATCAGAACGTATGGCTGTTAGGAATAGAGAGAAATCCTGCATATATAAGTAGGCAAATAGTTTGATAATTATATTTCTTATGTTGTATGTGATGCGTAGTCGTTGATAGCACCAAAAATAACTCTACTCACTACATAGGTAAGATGAGTCAAGATCGTACCCTCAGGGACCTTGGGCTAAGTTGAGATTGCAAAATGAAAGAAAGAAGCATTGTTTTGATTTAGAAAATAAATTATCTTAAAATTGATGTAATTAGAAAATAAAGAGCTCGGGAGTTTTGAATTAATTTTGCACTAACAGAGTTATATCTCTTTTTTAATTAAATAGATGCGATTAATCTTAGAAAAAATATCTATCTTTCCTCGGCATGCCCCGTACCCGTAGATCACGATGCATCTTCGAAAAGTACTAGGTAAACAACTCTTCTTTCCTCGACACGTCCCATACCCGTAGATCACGGTGCGTCTTCGAAAAGTAAAAATTGTTCCTAATATTAATCTAACAGGAAAGCATAAATAAAAACATATGAAAGAGAACAAATAAAGAACTCATGATGATTTAAATAAAAAGTATAATCTTTATTGCATATAAAGAAATACAAGAAAGTTTAGAACAATAAACCATCTCTGTGTCGTTACAAAATTTCTTCTCCACTCCCGAGACTGCTAGCCTAACTGCTCATGGAGTAGTCCCTTTCTATTCCTCTATGCAAGGCTCTAGAAAAATTTCTGGGCTCCCCCTCCAATGGGAGTACAAAAGCCTTTTTATAGGTGTTAGGAGGGAGGAGTTTTACATGATTTTTTGATGTGGGACTAAAGAAAATACTAATGACTAAAAAATGGATGGATGAGATGGAAAGATCATAAACAGATAAAGAAAATACAAATTTTTTCTCTTGAAGCATTTCCAAATATATATTTCCTTCCATCTGTTCGTCTGTCCCCACGAACCCCGCGTGCCTGCGCTTGCGCCCGCGTGAGCCTTCTGCGCGCTCACGCACGCGTTAACGCTTCAAAAAGAAATTTTTTTATTCCAAAAAAAAACTTTTATTTCTTTACAATTACATCTATATCCTTTTGGATTCCTTGCATAGTATCTTCATTTTCTATAATATCGTATGCATCCTTCTTTTATTTTAATTTTATTTTAAGTCTAATTTTTTTCAAACTTGAGTCTTTTTGATCTATGAATTAGACTCTTTGTATCGACGATCATCTTTCCTGTAAAGCATAAAAAGAAGCATCAAATTTTTAATAAATAAAATAAATTAAAAATAATTTTTTGCTTTAAATGACTTAAATTAAGTATTTATCACACCTCCCAACTTGAATTTTACTCGTCCTCGAGTAAAATAGATATATCAACATTGTGTACCGACTCAATCTTGAATAAAAAATTAGGTTAGGCATCCCAAAAGGTAGATGATACCTGATCAGACCATTAAAGAGATACTTCATTGGATTATCAATTTGACCCAATTAGTGGCTGAGTATTAACTAAAGAAATTTCAAGAGCTTTTCTTTCACCAACTCTCCACTTTACTCTTTAAATCCTCTAACTTAATGTGAGAGGGGTTTATTATCTTCTTGCAATTTAGTCTCCTTATTATCCATTTTTTTTTTTAACATTGCCCACCTTTTTACGTGAACCACAACACTTACTTAGGCGAAGGAGCCCGGTTACTCAATAGAAAACTAATATTTTTTTTTGATTAAAAAATATATTTTAAGAAGAATTTTTGCATACCTCGACCTTTCTACCCAATCTCTCATGAAGCAAATTCTTTATTGAGATCAGTAAGAAGAGGGTTGTAGAATCACTCCTAAAATTTGGTCTAGTCTAAACCCTACCATTCATTGGGTTTTCTTAATAATTTATTCCTCAGTATCTCTAAAATTATCTTGACCGTTAATCATTCATTTATTAGGATGCCTAATTGACTCTTAATCAAAATAAAATTCAGATACACAAAACTAATTATTTCTGACCATACTTGAGGATTGGATTAATTTCTATTTCCTTCCTCCCAACTTAATCTACATTATCCTCAATAGAGTAGGAAAGCAAAGAAAATAAAAGGAGAGAGTGCACCTGGGATAATTTTGCTTCGAAAGTTGAAGATAGCTTCATTGATTAATAGGCTCTTGTTCTAAATTTTTGTAGCTGCAATAAAGTAAAAAAAAATTATGAAATCGTTAGGTTGCCTCCTAACAAGCACTAAGTTTTACGTCTTCAGTCAGACGTCATATGCAATAAAACCAACAAAAGGTGGGCAATGGCTCATACTTGATTGTCCATGGAGGAGTGATTTTATCGTGTGGTGTATCCAACAAGGTATTAACTTCTTTCATATATCCCTCAAAGTCATACACTCCAAAGTGAGCCAAGCAAGTATCTAAGGGGTCTGGTGCTAGAATTATGGGTGTTGCATCTTCTATAATGTCTTCTAGTGTATCTACTTCAAAGCAAACTATCCATCGTTGGTCCTTGGGAAGCACCAAACACATTCAGTCTCAGTTTTTTATTTCCAAACGATACGTCCATGACTCCTGTCCTACAATTAATGCATGCATTTATCGTAGCTAGGAAGGGTCGTCTTAAGATGATGGAAATTTATCTTGGGTTGCCACTTAGTTTCATGTCGAGAACCAAAAAATCAACTAGAAAGTAAAACTCATCTACCTTGACCAAGACATCCTCAAGCATTCCACGTGGTTCCTTAATTGATCGGTCGGCTAACTCCAGTGTGACTGATGTGGGTTTCAGTTCTCCGAATCCAAAAAGTTCAAACACCGAACTAGGTAAAAGATTCACACTTGTCCCTAAGTCCAGAAGAGCTTTTTCAATGTGATAATCTCCTATAACACAAAAAATGATAGGGGCTCCTGGGTCCTTAAGCTTTGGAGGAGTGGCATGCTGGAAGACAGAACTAGCCTGTTCAGTGAGGCATACTTTCTTTGGGATTTGTGATCTAGATTTACATTTTTGGGTGCACAAATCTTTCAAAAATTTGGCATAAGCAGGGACCTATTTGATTGCGTCTAGAAGAGGATGATTAATTTGGACTTGCTTAAACAATTCCAACATCTCGTCGAGTCCTCTTCCCTTCTTATCTGCAGGAATAGGGGCTTTCAGGGCATTCGAAAATAGGGCTTTAGGCAAGTAAGATGATTTCGGTGTAGTTGGTTTATTCTCTATTTTAAGGTCCTCCTTGTTCTTGGGTGATTTGGATTCGGTTAGAGGTTTAGGGTTGGTCTCATTGGTTTTACTAGTGTGTTCAATGATCTTCCCACTTCTCAGAGTCATGATTGATTTGGCATGTTCAGAAAAAACTTCTGGGGTATTAGAACTCTCAATCACAAATTGCCCTCTTGGGTTGCTCTCGGGTTGGCTAGGTAATTTTTCTCCTTCCCTCCTACTGAATGCAGTCGCTAGTTGACCTATTTGGGTCTCTAGCTTAGCAATGGATTGTGTGTGGGAGTTAAGAATCTGAGTGTTGACTTCTAATCGTTCTAGTACTTTCAAAATTTTTTCCTCAAAAGCTGAACTGTGACCAGTAGTAGACGGTTGAGGAGTATTTTGAAATTGATGGTATGGTCCATGCCTATTTGTTGGATCCTGATATTGAGGTTGAGGTGCGGCAGGGTCAACCATTGGTTGTGGTCTCCAGAAAAAATTTGGATGGTTTCTCCAGTCAGGGTTATAAGTGTTCGAATAAGGATCGTTTCCTGGTCTGCGAGCTTGTTGGACTTGAGCTTGCTGAACCTACTCGTGCACAAACTCAGAAAATTGAGGTGCGGCTGGGCATTCACTAACAAAATGGTTCGGACTTGCACACAATGCACAAACTTCTTGGATTGGGTTAGGTGGAATCGGAGATTGTCCAGTATTTAGAAGATGGTCTAATTTTTGGGACAGTTCATCTACCTTACTGTGGATATCCATAACGTTTTCAATCTAATAAATTTCACTTCTTTTTTGTTGAAGCATGGGTTGTTTTCTAGAAGTGGCAGACATATGATGTAGGGAATTCTCACTGAGTGTTTCAAAGAGCTGCCAGGCTTCATCCTCACTCTTTAGCATGAATGTCCCACCACATGATGCATCAACCATTTGTCGGTGTTTCTCTGATAGACCATCATAAAAACACTGACAAAGTTGCCATTTAGGGACAGCATGGTGTGGAGATTTACGAATGAGGTCCCTTAACCTTTCTCATGTCTCATGAAAAAGTTCACCCTCCAATTGGAAAAAACTGGTGATAGCTTTTCTAATTTGATTTATTTTTTCGATTGGAAAGTATTTTTTTAGAAATTCTCTCTGAAGCTGATCCCAAGTTGAAATGGTTATAGAGTCTAAGGAGTTTAACCAATGTTTGGCTTTGTCCTTAAGTGAGAAAGGGAACAGTTTCAACCTAAGGGCATCATCTGAGAAGTTTTGGATTTTTACTGTGGTACAAATTTCAAGAAATTCATCCAAGTGTTTGTATGGATCCTCGTTACTAAGTCCATAGAACGATGATAATATTTGAATAATGCTAGACTTAATCTCATATTGGGTAGCTTCTACTGGAGGTGCTTGAATGCATGGAGAGTAGGTATACGAGGATGGAGTGAAGTATTCTCTCAATGAGCGTGGAGGATTAGCCTCACCAGGTGCAGCCATGTTTCTAACTCGGATAGTCCTAAGAGTCTTTTCTAATTCTTCGTCTAATGGTTGCAATTCGGATTTTAGTGATCATCGACCTAACATGCAACTAAAAGGTCTATGTAGGACTATCCTAATTTGTTAAGGATCATTTTTTTTTTATTAAGAGAAGAAGAGAAGAGAGAAAAGAGTTCTAAAGAAGAGATCCTAAGAAGTCCTAAAACTAATAGAAGAATTAGTTATGGTTAGATTTTAATTATAATCAAGTTAGCAGGCAGTGGACTCTCTATCCTAAAGTTACCCTAATTCTAGACAGCTCCTAACTGTAGTTAGCCTTCAAGCCCTCCAAGTCGGAGCTTGACCAACCAACTGGCCAGATAAGTGTAAGGTTAGTGGGAGTCCCCCCGTTGCTTTCTTTAGACACCAATTAAATTGGCCAAGTCAGCGAACGGAATCAATTAAAAACCACCTTCCTTTGGGCCCAGTTGTCCTGCAAACCACTTGCCTAGACACCAGCTAGCTGACCAAGTCTAACCCGGTTCAACTCTCAGGGTCACTTGTCCTAATGAGCTCGAAATCCTAAGGGGTCAACGTCTAATTAATTTTAGATTAAGGTCTAGGTTATGCAAATGCAAGGGAGTGATTTGTGGGCCAAGGAAGAGTGATCAAATCCCCATCTTATCTGATTAATGGGTTATTGCCCTTAAGATTAATTATGGATATGAGATGCAAAGAAACAAGGTGTCCAATCAAGTTAGAAATTTTTATATTTGAGGTTACACTATTTTAGTTAAGTGTTATGAAATGTCAGTGGCTTTTTTTTTAATTCAACCGTGCCAAGATCTTCGATAACGATGTCAAAATTTGATGCGTAGTCGTTGATAGCATCAAAAATAACTCTACTCACTACGTAGGTAGGATGAGTTAAGATTATATCCTTAGAGACCTTGGGCTAAGTTAAGATTGTAAAATGAAAGAAAGAAGCGTTGTTTTGATTTAGAAAATAAATTATCTTAAAATTGATGTAATTAGAAAATAAAGAGCTCAGAAGTTTTGAATTAATTTTGTACTAGCAGAGTTGTATCTCTTTTTTAATTAAATAGATGCGATTAATCTTAGAAAAAATATCTATCTTTCCTCGGCATGCTCCGTATCCATAGATCACGGTGCATCTTCGAAAAGTAAAAATTATTCCTAATATTAATCTTACAGGAAAGCATAAATAAAAATATATGAAAGAGAGCAAATAAAGAACTCATGATGATTTAAATAAAAAGTATAATCTTTATTGCATATAAAGAAATACAGAAAGTTTAGAACAATAAATCATCTCTGTGTCGTTACAAAATTTCTTCTCCACTCCCGAGACTGCTAGCCTAGCTGCTCATGGAGTAGTCCCTTTCTATTCCTCTATGCAAGGCTCTAGAAGAATTTCTGGGCTCCCCCTCCAATGGGAGTACAAAAGCCTTTTTATAGGTGTTAGGAGGGAGGAGTTTTACATGATTTTTCGATGTGGGACTAAAGAAAATACTAATGACTAAAAAATGGATGGATGAGATAAAAAGATCATAAGCAGATAAAAAAAATATAAATTTTTTCTCTTGAAGTATTTCCAAATATATATTTCTTTCCATCTGTTCGTCTGTCCCCACGAACCCCGCGCGCCTGCTTCGCGTCCGCCCCGCGCTCGCGCCCGCCTCGCGTTCGCCCCGCGCCCGCGCTCGCGCCCGCGTGAGCCTTCTGCGCGCTCACGCACGCGTTAACGCTTCAAAAAGAAATTTTTTTATTTCAAAAAAAAACTTTTATTTCTTTACAATTACATTTATATCATTTTAGATTTCTTGCATAGTATCTTCATTTTCTATAATACCATATACATCCTTCTTTTATTTTAATTCTATTTTAAGTCCAATTTTCTTCAAACTTGAGTTTTTTTGATCTATGACTCGGACTCTTTGTATCGGCGATTATCTTTCCTGTAAAACATAAAAAGAAGCATCAAATTCTTAATAAATAAAATAAATTAAATATAATTTTTTGATTTAAATGATTTAAATTAAGTGTTTATCAGTATGTGGATGATATTCTCTTAATCGAAAATGATGCCCCTGTATTATAAAAAATAAAAGTGTGGCTGTCATCATAATTCTCCACGAAAGATTTGGAAGAAGCAGCCTACATTCTAGGGATGAAGATCTATAGGAATAGATTTAAGAGGCTGCTCGGGCTCTCCCAATCCACGTACATAGATACTATGCTGAAACGGTTCGGCATAAAAAATTTTAAGAAAGGCTATCTTCCGATGGGCCAAAAAATTTTTCTTTCGAAAGAAGATTATCCGACAACTCCTCAAGAGAGAGAGCATATGAGTAGAGTTTCATATACTTTGACAGTGGATTTTATTATATACGTCATGACATGTACAAGACCAGACGTGGCATACTCATTAGGGGTAGTGAGTAGATACCAGACTGATCTAGTAGAAAATCACTGAAAGGTCGTAAAGATCATTCTTAAGTATTTAATAAATACTAAGGACCAGTGGCTTGTGTATGGTGAAACTGACTTGAAACTTATGGGGTTCACCGACTCTAACTTTCAGTCAGATCAAGATGATAGTAAGAGTGTGTCGAGTGATATTTTTACCCTAAATGATGGAGCAATTTGCTAAAAAAATTCCAAGTAGAATATTGTGGCAGACTCTGTTTGCGAAGCAGAGTATATCACGGCATCCGATGCTACGAAGGAAGATGTATGATTGCGAAAGTTCATCGACGAGCTCAGAGTAGCACCCTCCGTTGATGGCCCTATCTTATTATACTACGACTATACCGAAGTCATTGCTCAAGCCAAAGAGCCGAGATCCCATCAATGCATCAAACATATTCTGTGCCGTTATCACTCTATCCGAGAGATCGTGGATCGAGATGATGTCGACCATCAGAAGATCGATGGAAGGGAGAATCTGGCTGACTCATTTACTAAAGCTCTCAGAATCAAAGAGTTTGATGACCACAAATCGAAGATGGGTATACGATACTGTACCGATTGACTTTAGTCCAAGTGAGAATTATTGAAAAATATATTTCAAAATCAATCATTAGACGATTGTGCTAATCTTGTAAACTATATATAAATTTTTATTAATTAAAATTATTTGACATTTTCATTACAAATTGATCATCTTTGAACTCCTGTGTTGTAATGAAGTTCTTAGGACTATATATATTAATCAACAAAGGAGGATTTGTCATTAAATCCTTAAAATTATTTGCAACCAAATGATGCGCTATTACCAGGATGATAGCAATATCAAGTGTAGGTCGTTGTGTGCCATATGAGTTGGTTATCCTCTTAACCAAAGAGTGTGGAGACACTGTTATGGCATGCAAATAGAATGTAGGAGCACATTCGCATCGAACGTGACCATATGTCGAGCACTCTGCTGTCAAGAGTGACTTGTGAAGGGTATTGGTATAAGTGTCCCTCCGACCTGAGACCACTATGGTAACTTGTAAGTAACTCACTGTATTTTAGTACCAGACTATCTGAGTTTCTAACTTAGTGATAGAAGGATATTAGGTGCAGTCAAGTACCTGTCAAGTTGGTGTGTAAGTCAAGATGGAATTGACTCCACTGAATCGGTAGGAGATATGCATCAGTGTATTTCAATTTAACAAAATCTTGATCAGGATAATCCATAAGATGAATTTGAAAGGTTGAAATATAATGTGATCGACTTAATTAGGGTTGACAGTTAAATCCTAAATTATCTTGAGCATTTGGGTCAAAAGGATGAATTATACGGTAACCATACGCCAGTAGGTTCTAGAAGGTTACTTTGCAACACTTCGACCCATCCAGTCGTCGGGTCATCATTGCTAGATGGTTATATCGATCAGTATAGAAAGTTATTTTTATACTACCAACTTAGGTTCGAACCTATGGAGTTATACGTATTAGAAGATTTGATCAGATCTGATGGCTGAAGTGTCTAATTGGATTGTGACTCTGGTGAAGAGTCCGATTTGGACTAGGACTCTGTGGAAAAGCCCCATTGAGACTAAGACTTGACCATTTATGGAGAATTAATTAGTAATTAGATTACTAATTTACTCAATTTGATTGAGTAAAGAGCTTTAGAATAAGTCTAATTGAATTAGATTCAGTTCGACTCAGATTGGGATTGATATGATCAGACTTGATTCCAAAAAAAATTTGATTTTGATTCGATCAAGGTTTGGACTCGATTAATTTCTAATTGGATTAAAAATTTTATAAGATATTTAAATTTTTAATTGGATTAGATTTATTTCTATCAGTAGTTTCAATTCAAATTTGATTTGGATTAGAATTAAATTAGAAATGAAGAGTCCAAGTCAGACTAGGACTCTATCCTTATCTTTTGCGCCACATCTGGATCCATGCCAATTTTTTCACGTCTAATTGGATTTGGGTTGTGATTTTTAGTATCATGAGAGAGGATCCAATAAGGGTGGTCAAATATAGCTGATGAGTCATAATATTATCTCTTGCCTAATTTGAATGCGATCTAAATTAGAGATAAGATGCAGACTAGGAAAGAAATTTTTTGTATATATGGTATATTTTTGAAGCTATATTATTATTTTTATTTTTTTTAGGATTCTTTTAGTGTGTGAGACTTCAAATTTTTTTCTCCACATCTTAATAATTTTTTTGGAATTTTTGAGGATGCCAAAAAAAGATTTTGATGTTCATTCATGGCATCCTTTCTTGAAAAGGTTCTAATTCCTAATCTATAAAAAGGGGACCCCTCTCTTAGACGTCCAATGATCAATTTTCTTGCAGAATTTTTATTTTTAAAGCCTTTTCTCCTCCTGCTCTCTTCCTCCTCCAGATCCCCTATCATTTTGGAGTGTCCAAGATGCTTGTAGAAGAAGAAAGAGGTCAGCTATCGAAGTTGTTTGCAGACTAGCATCTCCGAGCCCCTAATCTACGTTAGTCTCCATATGAATTTTTCTATAGAGATCAGATGACTTCGTATGGCTACGAGTGATCTGAGAAACACCCTCTCTAATCATTGGATCAGAGAAAATCAAGATCAAAATTTGTTTGATAACGATCTCTAACTTATTTTGATTCCTATGGTAGATCTAATAGTTAGATCTAAAATTTCAGTATCGATGAGATCGATATGATTTTTATTTTTAGATCTAAAGTATATATTTTTTATATCAAAGATCTTGATGTAGTAGTCTAAGATTAGATCTTATACATATGATTATGATTAAATTATTTAATCTATTATTTTTACTGCATAAAATTTTTTAATTGCATGTACTGTACTATCGTAAATTTTCTTCAACTGATATCAGAGCCAGATTATTTTGATATAAATTAATATGACTTTAGATCTGATTTTTTATTATTAGATCTGATTATTTATAATTTTAATTAGATTTAAATTAGTTTATTTTTATATCTGATTATTATTTATTTAGATTATATATTCTGAATAGCAAAGTACTTGGATTGGGTAATCATCAGACCGTCCGATCATAGGAGCAAGTAGGATTTTATGACCCTCTCCTCCCATTCAATGGGGTGCTTTTCATAATGTATAAAAGTGCCACTGTGAGGTCTCATGAAGAAGAAAGTGAAAAGAAAAAACTTACTTTCTTACAAAATCCTAGATCTTGAAACCCTAGGTGTTGTCATATATGATGCAAGTTGCGAAGATAGTTATTACATCTAATCTTATTTAGTCAAAATTATTTTGATCTAAAATCATAAAAAATTTAGATTTGATCTAAAAGATTTTATGACTTGATGTAAAATATTTACATAAAAAATTGTTTTTAAAATCTTAACCATGTTGATGCAAAACTTAATTTAAAATTAAGTATCAAGCTAATTAGATCTAGAATTATGATTTAGATCTAATGACATTGCATAAAACATGAGGTATAGGTTAGCTCAAATCAGATCCTTCTTTTTAATTGGATTAGACCTAAGATTAGAATTAAAGAATTGATTGACCATGTAGAGAAATTGATTAAGTCTAACCAAATATTGAATTAGATTAATCAAGATTTTTCGAGTACAATAGTTGTGGATGGTCAAGTCCATGTCTTTGATTAGATCAAATGGACCTTGATTGTGGCTCAGTGGTTGAATCCGAACCATTAGGTTGGTCAAATCGAAACTAATTAACCAATTGGTGTCTAAGGTAAGTTTGGCATTTTGATCGATGGTTTTTAATTGGGAGTGGCTTACCTGGCCATTTTGAGGGTGTCTAAGGCAAGCTTAGCAGTCCCTCCCACCGATCTCACTTATCTGACCAATTTGGTGAACTAGATTTTGATTAGATCACTAAATGATTCGAGTTAGCCCATGCCATTAAGGTTGATCAGTGTGACTGATCTAGGTACCAGTTCAATCAGCATGACCTAACCTGATTCAGTGACTTAGTGAAGTCAGTGGAAGGATTATGGTCTACTGATTGATCTTTTCTTCTCTTCTCTCTTCTCTAAATTGATTAAATCGTTTAAATTACTAGGTCTTTAAAATGAGTTGGTTATGGTGATAACTAGATCATTGCCTCCCATTAAGGTGAGTGATAATGGATCCATTATTTCTAATTGACATTGCGGACACCATCCGTCTGATGTTCTCTCTAAATGATGGAATTATCATTCATCATATGATGACTCTGATGAACTATCTGATGATGGTTGGGTTGATCGAGCCATTCTCAGGCCTGATCACAAATTAGGTAGAATCACTGAGTAGGTTCATGTTAATGGTTTGACCTAACCAAAATTTTCAGTGAAGGTCCATCACCTACTGAAATAAAATCTGTGGCTAAATTAAATACTAGAAGTTATTTGAAGAAATAATTGGTTGAAAACCTACCCATAGGTGCATATGGATTGACCGAGCCATTCTCGAACCTATATGTAGTTTGTGTGGATTCTAGTACCCACTAAAAAATTAAGATAATTTCTTGAATTAAAGGTAAAGGCTACTAATTCGTATAAAATAGTGAGAAGATCTTTAGACTAAAGTTCAAATCTTTAGGATTAATAAATTCATATACTAGTTAGGCTTTGTTCTTTCTTTGTGTGTGCAGATATAGTTTCAAACTTATCACTCCAATCACTGTTGGACAATGAGAAGCTTATCGGACCGAATTTTGATAATTGGTATCGAAAATTAAAGATTATCCTGGAGCACGAGTGGGTCCTTTATGTGATAACGGATCCGACACCTGAGGAGCCTGCTCCTAACGCCCAAAGAGTGGTTCGAGATACTTATTTGAAGTGGCTCAATAATCGCACCATGGTTTATTGCATCATGCGGGCCTCCATGAATGACAAGTTCAGTCGAAAGTTTGAAGAAGCTCAGTTAAAGAAAATACTTCAAATGTTGAGGGATTCTTTTGGTACTCCTGATAATATTGAGCGGTATAAGACTAGTTGCATCATTTTCAATGTTCGGATGAGGGAGGGTACATCTGTTATCAATCATGTATTGTACATGATCGAGCAAATTGAAAAATTAAGCAAACTCGGCTTCTCTTTGCATGAACAACTGGAGAAAGATACGATCCTGAACTCTCTTCCCAAATCCTACCTGTTGTTCCTTAGTCATTTTAGAATGACGAAGCATGTAGTCAACTACCACAGTCTGTTGGGGTTGCTACAGACTTTTGAGAAAGATCACCAGCTCCATAAGAAAATAGTGAATCTAGTGGGAGGATCTTCTTCGGGTTGTCGTCGTCCCTTTAAGAAAGAAAAAAAGAAGAATAAGAAGGTGCCTGGTGCTGGGAGTCAGTCCCAGAAACTCAAGTTCAAAGCTAATCAAAATCAGGTAGAGTGCTTCTTTTGCAAGAAGCAGGGTCATTGGACGAGGAATTATCCTCAGTATATCGCTTTCCTTGATCCGAACGGGCCAAAGAAGAAGAAGCAATCAGTTGCTGGACAAGGTACTTATGTGATAACTCCTTGTAACTTCTCTTTTATAGATACAATGACCTGGGTATTGGATACTGGATGTCCTTTTCATATTTGCAATTCGTTGTAAGGTTTTCAGGTCACTAGGAGATTTGGAGAAATCGAGAGATTCCTGAATGTTGGAGATAGAAGATCAATTCCAGTTCTAGCTTTAGAAATCATCAAGTTTGTATTCGAGTCTCGATATATTATACTTAATGAGTGTCATTACTGTCTTAGTTTTTTTTTAAAATATTATTTCTGTAGGTTTTTTGGCTAATTCAAATTATGAAATATCAATAAAGAAAAACTTTTGTGATATCATTTTGAATGATGTTACAATTTTAAGTGGACAGTTGAACAATGGTATCTATATTGTATCTAGGCCTAATGTAATGTACAATTCAAATAAACATCCTAGAATAGATGATGTCACAGATGCCTATTTTTGGCATTGTAGGCTAGGTCCTATCAACAAGAACAAGTTGAACAGGTTGGCTCAAGAAGAAATTCTTGATAAACATGATTATAAATCGTTACTTACCTGTGAGTCTTGTTTGCTTGGAAAGATGATCAAGTTATCTTTTTCTGAAAAAAGTGAACGAGCCAGTGATGTGCTGGGTCTGATACATACTGATGTATGTGGACCACATGCTAAATCGTACAACTCATCGGTTGCACCCTCTTCTTTATTGAAATACTTATATTTCATCGACACCATAACATAAAAAATTATATTGGTTCAAATAATTATTTTTATAATTATTAAAAATAATGTATTACTAGTGCAACTTACAAGATCATCAAATCATTTTATAAATTTTTTTCTATGTCGATCATCAGCATCCGTATTATTCTCTCTACATAGTGTACTCTTGTGCTCACTGCAACAAATCATGATTTTTAATTTTACATCGATATAAAAAAATTACTTAGACATTAAATAGTATGCTAAGATGGTACTTACTCAATGAAATCTTTAATTTTTTTATAATTATTTAGAATGTAGAAGTATACCTTGGATAGCTCATTCACGTCCATAAATTCATATCTTCTTCCACCAATGGGTCGAACCATTTGTTTTAATATAGACAGCGTCGGTTCATTGTCACCATATTCATGGTCTGCATTATGATCTATATGATTGAATCTTGTTTCGATATCGTCAAGATACATCAAACAAAATGTGACACACTCCGTAGCTACGTATGCTTCCGCTATAGACCCTTTAGGCCGTGCTTTATCGCACACATATTTTTTTAAGATACATAAAAATCTGTAAATAAAAATAAATTTAAATTTTAGAAATATATTTACATCTTATAACTGATATGACAAAGTACATATAATTTCTTTACCTTTCAAAAAGATACATCCACCGATAATGTACCGGTCCGACCAAAAGAACTTTCTTTGGAAGATGAATAGCCATATACACCATAACATCAAAAAATGATGGTGAAAAAAATTTTTCTAACTTACAAAAAATGAGTACGATATCTTTCTCAAACTTCTCAATTAAGTTAATTTTTAATTTTTGACAACACAGTTCTCGAAAGAGCACTCTCAACTCAATCAATGCAGTTTGAACATCACCATCCAAATAATCATGCATGACCACAGAAAGCAAGCATTACATCATCACATGGGAGTCATGACTTTTTATGTCAGAGATATTGTCGTCGTTATTCCCAACATACCATGATATATGTGAAGCGTATGCATCAGAAAACTTTAAAATTTTGAATCATCCACAAAAACTCTTTTTTTCCTCATCAAATAGTAAATAACATACAGGTGGCATGAAAAATCTATCACCTCGATAAACTAAATACAACTCCGATTGAATTTTTATTTCCCGCAAATCAAAGTGAGCTTTTGTAGTATCTTTTATTTTTCTTGAGATATTCAATACAATACCGATGATATTATCATAAATATTCTTCTTAATGTGTATTATATCCAAATTATGATAAAGTAGTAGTGGCTTCCAATACAGTAGTTTAAAAAAAATACTTCACTTCATCCAATTTAGCTTAGTTTCAGTACACTTCCGCTTGCAGGTATTCGATATTTTCTCAAATTGAATATTTTTAATGATTTCAAGTTGTTCTAAAACTTATGCTCCACTTAACTTCTTATGTGGCGGACGTCGGTTGGACTTACCATCAAAGTATTTGTTGTAATGGATCCTCCAAGAATGATTACCAGGTAAAAACCACCGATGATCCATGAAGCATATTTTTCATCCATGCTTTAAATGTAAGGAGGATGCATCCTTATTGCATATTGGACATGCTAGATATTCTTTGGTGCTCCATCCAGATAAGTTTCTATATGCAGAAATCATTTATGGTCCATAAAATCGAAGCATGCAACTTAAAATTTTTTTGACTCACAAAATCATATGTCTGTACTCCATTTCTGCATAACTCCTTCAGATCATTGATTAACGATCGTAGATATACATCAATTTCATTACCTGATGCTTTCGGATTCAGAATCAATAATAACATAAAAATAAATGGTTCCTTCATACACTTCTAAGATGATACATTATATACAACTAGCATCATAAGTCACATGCTGTAGGAAGTACTCAAATTATCAAAGAGATTAAATCCATCTATCGCTAGATCAAGCTGGATATTGCGCGGGTCACTCGTAAAGTGCGGATGCTTTGCATCGAAGTCTTTACATACTACAGAATCGATCGGATGGCTAAGTATGTTCTCCTCTGAAACCCACTATTCATGATGCCATCTCATTCCTTCTGCTGTCTTTATGGATATATACAGCTTTTGAAGTCCTGGAATCAATGAAAAATATCTCAAAATCTTTTGAGGTATCTTCTTTCCTTTTCTGTTATCGGTTTTATACCTAGACTCACTATATTTCAGGCATTCAGTTGTCTGTTCGTTATCCTTATAAAATAACACACAATCATTTTTGCAGGTATGTATAGGAATATAGCTAAGTCTCGATTTTTGTATGTATATTTTTGCTTCAGAATACAATTCCAAAAGTCTCTCTCCATCGAGAAGATCTGCTTTAATCAATGTCAAATTTTGGTCAAATAACTTCTGACTCCATTGGTTCATGATTTTAATATGAAGTAATTTTATCAAAAACTCTAACTTGGAGAATTTTGTATAATTTAGATAGAGTGACTCTCGTGCATCTCTTACAAGCTTTGCAAACTGTTCAGAAGTCCCTTCTACCTCAAGCCGAATATTGTGTTCATGATCAAAATTACCTTCAGATGCATAAGTATTCATGCGTACATTTGAACAAACATCCTGATGTAAATCATCCAATAATTCTCCTATACCATCATATTCGACAGGTTCAGTAGTATCACTATCATCTTCAGTATCGTCATCATCGCGTACAACTTCATTCGGATCACCTTCCCCATGCCATATCCAGCAAGTATTCTTCTTATACATACCATAACGTAGCAGATGCTCCTCAACAAGTGTTATGTGATGATATACCATATTGACACATCTCTTGCATGGATACTTTATCCGACTAGCACTGTCAGCCTTATGCCGTGCAAAGTCAATAAAATCTCGAACACTTTTTCGATATTCAGGCAAAAAAATATCTCTAGCATTCATCTAATTTTTGTTAATATCCATCTAACAATAAACACAAAAATCATTAACAATAAAAAAATTTTCAGTGATATTCATCCGAACTGGATCCCGATCCAGATTTCAGACCAAATCCCGATCCGAATCCGGACACGGATCATTTTATACAAAATAGCATGCTTTAAAAAATATAGACTGAACAATAACACAGAAAATCTCCTTCGATCAATTTAATGAAGCAAAAATGCATGATCCTATTCATTTCAAATCATTACTAACAAGTGTGGTCCTATCCCTTTCAGAAAAATAATAATCTTATTATTATTATTAGTCGATATTTTATTTTATTATTATAAAAATTTCGATAGTATCGCTCCATGGTTCTTCAAGTATACGACGTGAATATGGTGCCTACGCAGCCTATCCACAATATACCCAAAGAATAGTAGATAGATAATTACTAAGTACCATGTAATGAAATAAAATATCAACTATTAATAACAATAAGATTATTATTTTTTCAAAAAATCTGAATACAAAATATTCAAGAGTCGATCTAGATCAAAATCGACTCTTAAACAAAAATCTATGGCTCAATGCAATTTAACTACCATCTCTGAACATACATTCAAAGATAGAAATATAAATCATCAAAAAAAAATAATTTTGCATTGAAATTTTTTTCATAAAAAATTTCAGTAAGTTTTTTCTAAAATAAAAATATTTTTTATATTTAATTATAATAAGCAAAAGTATACAAAATAATATATAAAATAATTAAACTATAAAAAGCAATAGCAATGTGCATTGTACTAGTGGAAGAAAAAAAAATTTATAAATTTCAGCAGTAATACTAAAAAATTTATACAATAAATATAAAATAAACTATAAGTAGTTGAGCATGCAAAATAATATTAACGTAAAATAATAACACGGAACCTAATCCCGAAGGCACGATAATTTTTTATTTTTTTCTAAAATATTTTTTATCTAAAAATAAAAATAATTTTTTTATTTTTTTAATATTTTTTTAAAATATTTTTTTAAAATATTTTTTTTAAATATTTTTTCTCCTAAACGAGCTTCGGACTCGACCGCCCATGGCCCCCGCTCCCACGGCGCCAGCACTGTCACCCAACCCGCACCGTCCGGACTCGACCCCCACCCTATAGTACCGCCGCCATCACCCACCCCTTGCGACCCATCCCCCGTGGCGCTGCCGCCTTCTCTAACCCCCCACGATCCGGATCCCAACTCGGATCTTGATCAGATCCCGATCTGGATCTCAATCTAAATCGAGATCTCGATCCAGATCCCGACTTCGATCCAATAAGGATTGTGATCCAGATTTTATTTTTATTAATCAAATAATAAAATATTTTATTAATATTTTATTTTTTTCTCCTCGTTTCTCTCCCCCTTCCTCCCTCCCAGTCGTCAGTCCCTCTCCAGTCGACCCCCTTCCCACCGTCACCCACCCCTCCCCGGCCGACCCCCTCCATCGGCGGACCCCCTCCCCGGCCCCATGGTGCCGTCGGCCACCCACAACCCCCTCCCCGCCCCCATGTCGCCCCCGGCCGCCCCCTGACTCCATCCCCGCCCTCGTGTAGCCCCCGACCGACCCCCTCCGTTGGTCGACCCCCTCCCCAACCTCATGGTGCCGCCGGCCGCCCACGGCCCCCTCTCCACCCCAGTGTCACCCCCAGCCGCCCCCCAACCCCATCCCCACCGCCGTGTCACCCCAGGCCACCCAACCCCACCCAACAACCCCCTTCGCCGGCCGACCCCCGCCCCTGCCTCGTGGCACCGTCGGCCGCCCACGGCCCCCTCCCCACCCCCGTGTCGCCTCCAGCCACCCTCCGACTCCATTCCCGCTCTCGTGTCACCTCCAGTCGCCCACCCCCATCCTGCAACCCCCTCCCCGACCCCATGGCACCGCCAGCCGCCCACGGCCCCCACCCTCCCGCCCCCCGGTGGCTCGATCAATCCAAAAAAAAAGGGTTGGCAGAACCCTAACCTCTGGTGGATGGCAACGACGATGTGGCAACGGTGCAGACGGCGATGGCGATGGTGGAGACAGACTCGCTGGTGGTAGGGAGAGAGCTCAAAGAGGGAGAGAGGAGAGAAGAGGGGAGAGGAGGGAAGAAAATGGGTTTCGCATGAAGGCACATCGAGTTGACGTGCATTAAATACAGAACTATTAGCGACGAAAATTTTCGTTACTAGTACCATTATTAGCGATAAAAAATTAATTTCGTCACTAATAATTTTCATCAAAAAAAAATTCACTAAATAAATTTTTTCTCTAAAAAAATTTCGTTCAAAAAAAAATTAGTGACAGTGAAAAAAAAATTTTATCGTTAATAACATTATTAGCAACAAAAATTTGATTTCCATTGCAAATAATTAGCACCAAAAAAAAAAATTTCCTCTAACAATTTTTTCTTTAAAAAAATTTTTAAAATAATTTTTTTTAAAATATTTTTTTTGAAAAAAATATTTTTCATCACTAATAATTTTTTTTTTCAACCAATAAATTTTTGTTCACAAAAATTGATTAAAATAATATTTTAAAAATATGATTGTTGATGAAAAATAAATTTATTTTATATTGCAAATATATTTTCATAAAAAATTTTATAAAAAATTTAAAGACTATTTATGATGAAAATTGATTTTATATTGTTAACAATTAAATATCTTTTCAATAATAATTTCATAAAAAAATTAATTTTGGATTTTTCTCACCAAAAAATTTTTCATCCAAAAAATTTAACAAAAAAAATAACATTAAAAAATATTCATGGTGAAAAATAAAATAAATTTTCTTTAATCTAAAAAATTTTTGGTCTAAAAAAATTTTTCAAAATAATTTCATCAAAAAAATTAATTTTTTATTAACCAATAAAAATTTATATAAATAATTAATTTATGATTTTTTCTTTCAAAAAAAAATTTTAAAAAATTACGTACATAAAAAATATAATTACGATGAAAAGTTCAATTTACGTCACCAATAATTATTATAATAATAGCTTTTCGACTTCCACAATGGAATGGACACTATGGGAGATCAATAGTTTTGAGATATTTAATTTCTCAGGAGCTCGTCTTCTTCTTAGAGTCCTCATTTTAAAAGTCAGAGTCATTTCAGTAGCTCGTATATTGTAGCATATAAAGATCGAGATTGAGAAATTCGTCAGGAATTGTGTGAGCATCAAAGATCTAGCAATTAACCAGAATTAAAGCAGATCTGTGGATAGTGCAAGTTGTATTATAAAGTACAAGCTCATATTTATGCTTTGCATTGTTAGGAAGATGAGTACTCATATTATTTATCTTCTCATGATTAAAATTCTTACAGAGATACATTTGAGTGTCGATTGATGCAGGAAGTATAGTACCTTTCGAGATCGTGAAAGTCATGCTAGAATGCACTGCTTAACTATATAGTTTTTGCATAAAAAGAAACTCTTTTCATGCACCTTAAAGCAGACACTCCATCAAAAATATTCATTGATATCACTAGTAATAGTGACAGCGATGAACAGATAAATTTTACATATAAATAAATGTATAGCTCATTTCATTCAAAAGAATCTATTTATTTTAATTCATGAATATCATCCACTATCATATGACTTTTTCATACAAAAAGTTTGATCTAGATCATAACTCATATTTATTTTTTTATTATATAAAAAGATAAAAGATATATACAGCTGCTATAAAAAATAGATGCAATAGCCTTATAAAAAATCAAAATTTTAAATTTTATGATTTTTTTAAAATTTTGATCTTTTTACATATTAACGATGAAAATATTTTCATCATAAATAAAAATATTTATAATAAAAATAAAATTTTTGTTATAAATAATCATTATTTATGATAGAAAAATTTATCGTAAATAATAAGCAACTTTTGATTTTTATAAAGTACTGATTTTTTTTAATTATTTATGATGAAAATATTTTTATCATTAATAATTCAATATTTATGATGAAATTTTTTTTCATCATAGAAAGATATTATTTACGATAAAAAATTTTATCACAAATAATGATCAACTTTTAATTTTTTTTAAATTTTTAATTTTTGTAACTATTAGTGATGAAAATATTTTCATCTGTAATCATCCCGTATTTATGATAAAAAAAATTTCACTATAAAAGGATCTTATTTATGAATAATTTTTTATTTTTTTAAAATTTTAATTTTTTTAACTATTAGTGATAAAAATATTTTCATCAGTAATAATCTCATATTTATGATGAAATTTTATTTTTTATCATAAAAATATCTTATTTATGATGTGTTGCTCCTTAGATTGATTTTGATGATTACAAAGCAGTTGAAGGGGTACTAATAATTTTCATTTGAAAAAGACCCATTGCTCTTCAGGGGTAAAATCATAATTTTATCAAAACTCTAATTTGAAAGTATTAAATGATAGAACAAAAGATTTGTGATCCATTGGCGAAAATTTCATTGTTTTTGGACTTGTATTTTGAAAGTTATACATGTTTGAAATTCATGAGTCGACCCATGAGTCAGCTCATGGCACAATGAGCTGTTTGGCACGCAGAATTTTTGGCTTGGCACAACCTGTGAGTCGACGCATGAGTCGACCCTCAAGGCATGAGTCGACCCATGAGTCGACCCCTGCAGTTTTAGACCAAAAATTACAGAACCCTGTTTTCTGGTATTCTTCAACAGAGGTCGACTCATGAGTCGACCCCTGAGGCATGAGTCGACTCATGAGTCGACCCCTGTGACAGAATTTCTCCGCAACGGCTAGTTTTTAACCCGTTTTAAGTACTTTTAATGCTCATTTAATGTGGTCTAACGGCTCTTTTTCAGCCTATAATATTTTCCTCTATTTCTTAAAGCTATAAAAGGATTCAAAAGGTGGGAAACAAGAAAGAGATTGAAAGAGAAAAAGAAGAGCATTCAAGAGAGCATTCAAAAGAGAGAATTTGAAAAAGAGTTTCTCAAGCCAACTTTTCAGACCCAATCAAGAGCTCATTTAAAGCTTTCAAGAAGCCATCAATCCAAGCTTACCAACTCCTCAAGCGCTCAATCAAGTCTCCATCCACCTTGAGGAAATCCAAAAAGGGTCTTCTTCTCTTGAGTAAAGTGTATTTAAAGTTATATTCGCTCATTAAAGGAGCTTTTCTTGTACTTATTTGTGCTATAAATTATTTTACTCAGTTTGAGTGATTATTTTTATTTTGGAGGGGTTCCAAAATAAGGGAAGGTTGATCCGAACCTAGAATCAGAATGTATTGGGTTGGCTTGTACCCGAAAAATAAGTGAACTAGCTTGGGATAGCTAGTGTCAGAGTTTCTGACGTTTGTATTCGGGTTGAATACAAGATTAGTGGATTGAAATTCTCAAGTAGGAGCTTGGGGAGTGGATGTAGGTGCAAGGTTGGCACCGAACCACTATAAATTCTTTTGTTTGTGGTGTGCATAATTGCTTCTCTTTAACTCTTCATTATTTCCTTGCATTCTTGCTTTTGGCAGTTAGTCTTGAATTAAGTTTACACTCCACTTTCATTTAGCTATTGACAAACATTTTTCATAAATCATTAGTTAAGTTCAAAATTTTTAGAAACCCAATTCACCCCCCCCTCTTGGGTTGCATAGCTGGGCAACAAGTGGTATCAGAGCCCGATGCTCTAGCCCTTCTTTGATCTAAACAATCAAAGAGCCAAAGATCTATGGCAACCCACGTCGGTACTTCTCTAGCCGAGGAGCAATCCACCAACCGACCTCCACTTTTCAATGGGTCTAATTACACCTATTGAAAAGCTCGGATGAAAATATTCATACAAGCACTCGACTATGATATGTGGAGTATCATAGTGAACGATCCTCACACACCCACTAAAATTATAGATGGTGAGGAATCAACCAAACTCGAGAAAGAATGGGATGAGGTTGATAAGAAGATGGCCCAATTAAATGCTAAAGCAATGAATGTTCTTTATTGTGCTCTTGATGCAAATGAATTTAATCGCATTTCTACTTATTCATCTGCTAAAGAAATATGGGATAGGTTAGAAGTAACCCATGAGGGAACCAATCAAGTAAAAGAGTCTAAAATAAATATGCCGTGCATAAATATGAATTGTTTAAAATGGAGCATGATGAGTCCATAACTGTAATGTTTACTCGTTTTACTGATATCATTAATGGTTTAAAGAGTCTTGGTAAGTCCTATACTAACAGTGAGCTTGTAAGAAAGATTCTCAGGTCCTTGCCAAGAACTTGGGAAGCCAAAGTGACTGCCATCCAAGAAGCCAAGGACTTGAACACTCTACCTCTAGAAGAGATTCTTGGATCTTTGATGACTCATGAGCTAAGCATGAAGCAACATCAAGAGGAAGAAGTCAAAAAGAAAAGAATCATTGCCCTCAAATCCACAGCTCCTCCTGATGAAGAAACTGATGACACTAAAGATGAAGAACAGGATGAAGAGATGGCACTCATCACCCGAAGATTTAAGAAACTTTTGAGAAAAAGGAAACAGGGGATGAGGAAGAGGCCATTCACAAAAGAGAAACAAAGCAAAGAAAAAGAGAAAGACCAACCCCTTATCTGCTACGAGTGCAAGAAGCCGGGACACTTCAAATCCGAATGTCCACAACTGAAGAAAGGTCCCAAGAAGTTCAAGAAGAAGGCCATGATGGCCACATGGAGTGCAAGTGATGACTCAAGCTCCGATAAGAAAACCTCAACCGAACAAGCCAACCTGTGCCTTATGGCACACGAAAATGAGGTAATTTCTGAAACCCCTAGTGACTTTACATTTGAAGAATTACATGAAGCATTCTATGATTTAGTTGATGAATTAAAAAAACTAGGGATGAAGAACAAAGAGCTAAAATTGAAAAATTAATCTTTATTGAAACAAGCTGAAAATTTTTCAATTAAAAAATCCACCTTGCTTCAAGAAAATCAAAGCTTAAAGAATGAAATTGCCAAGCTGAAACCAATAGTAGAAAAGTTCACCTTGAGTTCAAATAAACTCAATATGATTCTTGATAATCAAAAAGCCGTATATGATAAGGCTGGACTTGGCTATAACACCTTGAAGAAACAAAAATATCTGAAAAATATTTATGTAAACTCTTTAAGTAACAAGTCTACCAATATTACTTGTTTCAAATGTGATAGAGTAGGACATAAGTCATACACTTGCTTCTTTAACAAATCTGCAAACTCAACTATAAAGAAAATATGAGTTCCAAAAGGAACCATTATGACTAACCAAAAAGGACCCAAGAAAGCTTGGGTACCTAAAACAAAAATTTGACTTTTGCTTGCAGGTGTGTCTAGCATCCCAAGGAGGAAACAGAAAATGGTATCTTGACAGTGGATGCTCGAGACACATGACTGGTGATGAATCACAATTCATCACGCTTGATGCTAAGGATGGAGGGATGGTCACCTTTGGAGACAATGGCAAAGGAAAGATCATCGGTATAGGTAACATTGGTATCACTCCCTCCAAATACATTGAAAATATTTTGTTAGTTAATGGTTTAAAGCATAATTTACTAAGCATTAGTCAATTTTGTGATAAAGAATATAAAGTTATTTTTGAATCATCTGTTTGCATTGTAACTAGTCCTATTAACGATGGCATTAAATTTATTGGACATAGACATGGCAATGTTTATATGGTAGATTTAAATGATTTAGCCAAAATAAACATGCAATGCCTAGTATCCTTGAATGCTAAAGTTAATGAGACTAGTTGGCTTTGGCATCGTAGACTTGCATACATTAGCATGCATTCTCTTTCAAAATTAATTAAGAAAGAATTAGTTCTTGACTTGCCTAAACTGAATTTTGAAAAAGATAGAATTTGTGATGCATGCCAACTAGGTAAACAAACAAGAGTTTCATTTAAATCCAAAAATATTGTCTCAACTTCTAGACCTTTAGAGCTTTTGCATATGGACTTATTTGGACCAACTAGAACCACTAGTCTAGGAGGAAAATGATATGATTTTGTAATTATAGATGATTACTCTCGTTTTACTTGGATTTTCTTTTTAGCACACAAAGATGAAACTTTTCATATTTTCACTAAATTTTATCGAAAAGTCACTAATGAAAAAAGATTTTCAATTTAAAATATTCAAAGCGATCATGGAACTGAATTTGAAAATTAAGACTTTGAAAACTTTTGTGATGAAAATGAAATTGGCCATAACTTCTCTGCTCCTAGGACACCCCAACAAAATGGGGTAGTTGAAAGAAAAAACAGAACCTTAGAAGAAATGGCCCGTACCATGCTTTGTGAAAGCAACCTTCCAATATATTTTTGGGCAGAAGCAATTAACACAGCATGTTACATTTTAAATCGTACTTTGATTAGACAAATTCTAAAGAAAACCCCCTATGAACTTTGGAAAGAAAGAAAACCGAATATTGCATATTTTCATATTTTTGGTTGTCGATATTTTGTACTAAATAATGGCAAAGAAAGACTTGGTAAATTTGATGCAAAATCAGATGAAGCGATCTTTCTTGGTTACTCCTCCACTAGTAAAGCTTTTAGAGTTTTTAACAAAAGAACTTTAGTAGTAGAGGAGTCCATTCATGTTGTTTTTGATGAATCTAACGATCTTCCTTCAAGGAAGAATGAGGGTGTTGATGATGCAGATCCTCTAATAGAAGGAATGAAGGAGATCACTCTGAAAGATTCAACAACTCAAGAGGACGAGGAACAAGAAGACAAACAAGATGAGAGAGGTGAAGAAATTCAAGAAAAATCTCAAGGTACAAATGACCTACCCAAGGAATGGAGGTATGTTCACAATCATCCTAAGGAGTTGATTATTGGTGATCCTATGCATGGGGTAAAAACTCGTTCTTCACTTAGAGATGTATTTAATCATTGTGCTTTTGTATCTCATCTTGAACCAAAAACTATTAAAGAAGCTGAAAATGATCATAATTAGATTAATGCAATGCAAGAGGAACTTAATCAATTTGAAAGAAATAATGTTTGGACTTTAGTATCAAAACCTAAAAATTATTCAATAATTGGCACAAAATGGGTCTTTAGGAACAAATTAGATGAACATGGTAATGTAATAAGAAATAAAGCAAGATTGGTTACTAAAGGTTATAATCAAGAAGAAGAAATTGATTTTGATGAGACCTTTGCACCTGTTGCTAGATTAGAAGCCATTAGACTTCTACTTGCATATGCTTGCTTTATGAAATTCAAATTATTTCAAATGGATGTCAAAAGTGTATTTTTGAATGGATATATTGCTGAAAAAGTCTATGTAGAACAACCCCCGGGATTTGAAAATCATGCTTTTCCTAATCATGTGTTTAAATTAAATAAAGCTTTATATGGATTAAAACAAGCACCTGGAGCTTGGTATGATAGGCTAAGCAAATTTTTACTAAATAATGATTTTTTAAGAGGTAATGTAGATACAACCCTCTTTATTAAAAGAAATCAAAATGATATGTTAATAATATAAATTTATGTTGATGACATAATTTTTGGGTCTACTAATGAATCTCTTTGTCAAGACTTTGCTAAGCTCATGCAGGGGGAGTTCGAAATGAGCATGATGGGAGAACTCACTTTCTTCCTCGGACTCCAAATCAAACAAACAAAAGAAGGAATCTCCATCATCCAAAGCAAGTACACCAAGAAATTACTCAAAAGATTTGAAATGGAGAACTCCAAAGCAATTGACACACCAATGAGCCCCTCATGTAAGCTTGACAAGGATGAAGAAGGTAAATGTGTAGACTTAAAATACTATAGAGGTATGATTGGCTCTTTATTATATTTAACTGCAAGTAGGCCTGATATCATGTTTAGTGTTTGTTTGTGTGCTAGATATCAATCTAATCCTAAAGAATCTCATTTGAATGCTGTTAACAGAATCCTTAGATACTTGAATGGTACTCAAACTCTAAGGTTATGGTACTCTAAGGACTCACTAATTGATTTATTAGGATATTCAGATGCTGATTTTGCTGGATGTAGATTAGATAGAAAAAGCACAAGTGAAACTTGCCAATTTCTTAGAGTTAACCTAATCTCCTGGTTTAGTAAGAAACAAAATTCGGTAGCACTGTCTACGGCTGAGGCCGAATACATTGCAGCCGGAAGTTGTTGTGCTCAAATCTTGTGGATTAAGCAACAACTCGAAGACTTTGGAATCAAACTTAATAAAACACCCATAAGATGTGACAACACAAGTGCCATAAATCTAACTAAAAATTCAATTCAACATTCAAGGTCTAAGCATATTGAAATAAGACATCATTTTATAAGAGAACATGTTCAAAACAAAGATATAACTCTTGAATATATTTGCACTGAAAATCAGTTAGCTGATATCTTTACAAAGACCCTTAGTGAGGATAGATTCTGTGAAATTAGGAGAAATCTAAGAATTCTTGATCCTTATGCCTAAATGTTTCTCAAATTTCAAGAAATTAATGTCAAAATTTCTTTGAACTTAATTTCCATCATCTCTCTTGGTCCTAAAAGCTCAAGATTATCATTCTCACAATTTGTCTTTGAGCAAAATTTTTTCTTCCAAAATTGTGAATTTTTTCAGAATTTATTCATATTTTTTCTGAAATTTTGTGAATCATGAGTCGACCCCCCTAGGGTCGACCCTATGGCATACTTGAAATTATTGCCAACTTCCCACGAGCTCTTTTCTTTTTAACTTGAAGCCCGTTCATGAGCCGACTCATTCTTCTTCTTCGTCTTCCTCCCTCCAACACTCATCGTCCTCGTCCTCATTCTCTCCAAAACCAAGGATTTAGCTCAAGAACATTCTCCCTTCTCCTCTCCACCTCAAATCACCGCCTGGGAAAGGAGATTTTCGCATCTTTCTCCTTTGATTGAAGCGGTTGGAGCGTGCCCTAGCCTCCACCGTTCTTCTCAAAACCGCCTCTTCTCTCCGTCAAAATTCCTCTCCATCCTCTTGAACCCTTCTTCTACTCATCCATTTGATCCTCCGAGTCTCCCTGCCTGTTGTTGTGGTGAGAATGGCCCCAAAGATGAAGCTCCCTCAAAGAAGAAAATCAGTCCGTGAGCTGGAAGAAAGCATCCGCAGGAAAAGGCAAGCTGCTCAGTCCTCCACTGCTCCCATTTTGGCTTCAGTGTCAGCTCAAGGTCCCTCTCAGTCTCCCCTTAGCCCTAGCAAAATTCCTCTATCTGATAGGAAGGTTGAAACCGGAAAGAATGTGGATTTTAGATTCTTTGAAAAAGAAGGTTTCTCCTTTGGGACAAAGATAAAAAAACCAGGGTTGGGGTTTTTACTGCTCTCTCAAGGAAGTTACTTTTGTAGACCTGGTTAGAGAATTTTATCAAAATCTGCATTATGGCAATGGAACAGTGACTTCTACAGTTAAGGGAGTTGATATCTGTCTGGATCCTATTATTTTGGGAGAGATACTACATTTACCCTGTGAGGGATACTCTTACATGGAACTCCCAGTGAAGGAAGAGGGGATCAGTGTAATTCTAGGAGGAACCTACTCGGAAAGTTTGAATAAATTGGAAGCCAAAATTTTGTCAATTGAAATGAGGATCTTACATCAATTAGTGACAAAGCTTTTCTTTCCAAGGAGTAGTAGGCATGACCTCCTTTCTGGCAGAGATATTTGTATAATATTTCATGTGATCACTCAAACCCCATTAAACCTCCCTGCTTTAATGATTGAGGCCATAAGAGAGACACTGAACAGATCCAAGGCACATCTGCCTTTTGGTATGACTCTCACACTAGTTTTCAGGAGGTTTAGAGTCAGTTTTGAGGGGGAGGCATCTGCTAAGCTTTCTCACGCAGACACCATCAACCAACACACTCTGCACCACATGGGATTTATTAAAACTGATGGTGGTTGGATCAAGGGTTCTGAGGAGAGAGCTAAGGACAAAGTAGAGGACAGAGCTGAAGAAGAAGGTCCCTCATCTCCTCTCCATGACTTCAGGGCAGCATCTCCAGATATCCAGTTTGTTTCAGACCCAGAGGCTGGCCCTTCAGAGTTCACCAGGAGGTACACACCAGTACATCAGCCAGAGAGCAGAGCACCTCCTTCAGAGTTCAGATTGGCTGATGATCAGATCGAACAGATTTCTCAGCGTGTGGCTTCCTTGCTTTCTCGACAGTGGAGCACTTCTACATTTACACCAGGGTCCACTTCATTAGTTTCATCTGATCAGACCTTGATTCTCCATATCTCCACTGTATTTCAGTTGATCTCAGATCAGTCTATTCGGATTCAGCAGCTCGAGGACAGTATTTGGAGACTGACTGGGAGAGTTCTTGACTTGCAGGGGCAAATCTTAGCTTTGGCCCATCCTCAGCCACAGGAGAGCTCTATTGAGGTCACAGACCTTACTGCAGAGGCTGGCAGGCTTAGAGGTGCATTGGAGGGTGGTTATGAGTTATTGAGGAGAGAGATCAGAGGCTCGAGTGAGCATGCATCTACTCAGTTCACTGCTCTGCTTCAATCTGTTTCGAGAGCACTGAACGTTCTTGATTCCATTAGACTCACTCTTTCAGTCCAGTCTTTGGCCTCTCAACGTTCTCAGCCTCCTAGTTCATCTCGCTCACCTGCTCGTGCCAGCACCTCCACTCGTGGCAGAGGCAGACGGGGTAGAGGACGTGCTCTTGGTTGAGATCCATCATCTCCTCACCCTATCTCTGATGACTCCGATCCATCTAGTCATGAGCTTTACTAGATCCTAGGTGTTAGTCTCTTGTTATTTCTAGGATCTGTATTTTGGGCCATGTAATGACATTAGCTAGCTGACTTTTATGTTATGAAATATGTATTGAAACAACTATGGTTTTAATCATCTTTTAATTATATATCTACTCTTTGTAATGGTGTCTATCATCTCTTGGTTATATATCTTCTCTTTGTTGATAATTCATATCTATGATAATCTATGGCATATTTTGGTTAATGATTGCTGTATTCAGGGGGAGCAAACATTAATGATTAGCACTAGAAGTTTGAAGAAATACTACAGAGAAAACGTATTCAGAAAAAGAGGGGGAGTTAACAATGTTTGATGATGTCAAAAAGGGGGAGAAATTAAAGAAAAAGAAACATATCAAAAGCAAAATTATAAATTATTAACAGACTTGAAAATAAAATGAATGAATTAGAGAGAAATTAAAGAACAATATCAAAAGCAAAATTATTAAACATGCTCAAAAATACAATGAGTAAATTGCTAAGTACAATGCAAATGAGCAACCTTTAAAATTACTCCTTAAACATGCTCTGATATGCTTTAAAATTTAACTTGCTCTGATACATCTTAAATTTGACATGCTTTGATATACTTTATAATTAATTCTTAGACATGCATTGGTACACTTAATTATTTTTGCTCTGATACTAAAACTAAATAATCAAATGAGAATGAACAAATTTTCAAGATACAACTTGCTCTGATAACAAAAATAAATTTTCTACTCTAACACCAAAATTACATAATCCAATGAGCAAATTTTCAAATCTTTAAGCAAATGGGCAAACTATTTATGCAAATGAGCATTTGTATCACATGCCAAAAGAATCAATCTTCTTTTTAAGCTAATGCACTTATAATGCATTCTTTTGAAATTCATGATTCACATAGATACTTTTGTTCAAGTATTTTGTCATCATCAAAAAGGGGGAGATTGTTGCTCCTTAGATTGATTTTGATGATTACAAAGCAGTTGAAGGGATACTAATAATTTTTATTTGAAAAAGACCCATTGCTCTTCAGGGGCAAAATCATAATTTTATCAAAACCCTGATTTGAAAGTATTAAATGATAGAACAAAAGATTTGTGATCCATTGGCAAAAATTTCATTATTTTTGGACTTGTATTTTGAAAGTTATGCATGTTTGAAATCCATGAGTCGACCCATGAGTCAGCTCATGGCACAATGAGCTGTTTGGCACGCAGAATTTTTGGCTTGGCACAACCTGTGAGTCGACCCATGAGTCGACCCTCAAGGCATGAGTCGACCCATGAGTCGACCCCTGCAGTTTTAGGCTAAAAATTACAGAACCCTATTTTTTGGTATTCTTCAACAGAGGTCGACTCATGAGTCGACCCCTGAGGCATAAGTCGACTCATGAGTCGACCCCTGTGATGGAATTTCTTCGCAACGGCTAGTTTTTAATCTATTTTAAGTGCTTTTAATGCTCATTTAATGTGGTCTAACGGCTCTTTTTCAGCCTAGAATATTTTTCTCTATTTCTTAAAGCTATAAAAGGATTCAAAAGGTGGGAAACAAGAAAGAGAATGAAAGAGAAAAAGAAGAGCATTCAAGAGAGCATTCAAGAGCATTCAAAAGAGAGAATTTGAAAAAGAGTTTCTCAAGCCAACTTTTCAGGCCCAATCAAGAGCTCATTTAAAGCTTTCAAGAAGCCATCAATCCAAGCTTACCAACTCCTCAAGCGCTCAATCAAGTCTCCATCTACCTTGAGAAAATCCAAAAAGGGTCTTCTTCTCTTGAGTAAAGTGTATTTAAAGTTATATTCGCTCATTAAAGGAGCTTTTCTTGTACTTATTTGTGCTATAAATTATTTTACTCAGTTTGAGTGATTGTTTTTATTTTGGAGGGGTTCCAAAACAAGGAAAGGTTGATCCGAACCTAGAATCGGAGTGTATTGGATTGGCTTGTACCCGAGAAACAAATGGACTAGCTTGGGATAGCTAGTGTCGGAGTTTTCGACGTTTGTATTCGGGTTGAATACAAGATTAGTGGATTGAAATTTCCAAGTAGGAGCTTGGGGAGTGGATGTAGGTGCAAGGTTGGCACCGAACCACTATAAATCTTTTTGTTTGTGGTGTGCATAATTGCTTCTCTTTAACTCTTCATTATTTTCTTGTATTCTTGCTTTTGGCAGTTAGTCTTGAATTAAGTTTACACTCCACTTTCATTTAGCTATTGACAAACATTTTTCATAAGTCATTAGTTAAGTTCAAAATTTTTAGAAACCCAATTCACCCCCCCCTCTTGGGTTGCATAGCTGAGCAACATGATGAAATATTTTCATCATAAATAATAATCAACTTTTGATTTTTTTTATAAATTTTTTATTTTTTTAACAATTGGTGATGAAAATATTTTCATCAAAAATAATCTCATATTTATGATAAAAAAAAAATTTATCATAAAAAGAGCTTATTTACAATAAAAAATTTTCATCATAAATAATGAATAATTTTTATTTTTTTTTAATTTTTAATTATTTTTTTAACTATTTATGATGAAAATATTTTCATCATAAATAAATTTATTTATAATATAAATTTATTTTTATTATAAATACTTAATTATTTATGATGTAATGATTTTATTACAAATAAACTATAATTTTAAAATTTTTTAAATTTTTTTTAAATATTGATGATAAAAATATTTTTGTTGAAAATAAATTTATTAGTAATAAAAAAATGATTTGAATTATAAATACCTAAATTATTTATGATAAAAATATTTTCATTATTAATATTTAAAATTTTAAAATTAAAATAAATGATAAATTATTTATGATAAAAAAATTTATCATAAATAATTCATATTTATGATGAAATATTTTTTCGTCACTAATATGTAATTATTCATGATGAAAAATTATTTTCATCATAAATATTTTATTATTTATAATAAATTTTATTTTGCTTCATAAATGTTGTTATTGACGATAAAAATATTTACATCGTAAATAATTTCATCATAAAAATATTTTTTTTGTAGTATCATAATTTAGATGTTATACATATAGAAAAAAAGATTGTGATAGTATATTAAGTACAATTATGAATATTAAAGATAAAATAAAAAATATATTAACAAGATGCTAAGATTTGGTCAAAATGAGTATAAGATCAAAGCTTCACCTAATTTCAAGTGGAGCAAATGTATAAGTGTCTGTTGCACGCTATACATTGTCTTCTAAAGAGAAAAAAATAATTTACAAATTTGTAAATGAATTGAAGGCTCTGAATGGATATTTTTTTAATATATCTAGATATGTAAATAAAAGAGAATGAAAAATATCAAGAATGAAGAGTCATGACTATCATATATTTTTGCAGCAACTTCTTCTAATTGCAATACATGGATATTTATCTAGAGATGTTTGTGAACCACTCATTGAGTTAAGTGCATTTTTTAAAGACTTGTGTTCTAAGAGTTTGAAGTTAGATGCTTTGGATCGGCTTG
Source organism: Elaeis guineensis (assembly GCF_000442705.2). NCBI lineage: Eukaryota > Viridiplantae > Streptophyta > Magnoliopsida > Arecales > Arecaceae > Elaeis > Elaeis guineensis. The sequence continues at coordinate 41,572,905 of NC_026002.2, forward strand.
AAAAGCAAATTGCACTGACATTATGCAAGCTAGAAATGATTTTTTCACTAGTTTTTTTTTATGTGATGATATACCTAGCTATGCATTTGCTTGAAGAAGCCAGACTTGCTGGGGCCATACAATATAAATGGATGTATCCATTGAATGATACCTATGTACTTTGAAAAAATATGTGTATAACAAAGCTCATCCAGAAGGTTCAATCGTTGAAAGTTATCTTACAGATGAATGCTTAACTTTTTGTTTAAGATACTTGGTGGGTATTGACACTAAACTTAATCGGCCACCATAAAATGATGATGAGCATGATGATTGCTCCTTAAATGATGGTTTGAACATATTTGCACCAAAGATCGTCTATTAGGATCACCTGAGCAATATCATCTGAATTCAAAAGAGAAAAGACAAGCTCATTTATATATATTGAACAATTGTGAAGAAGTTTGACCCTTTATTAAGTCATTTGATTTATTTATCTTTCTTTATATTCGAATATTATCTAAATATGAATCCAAAGTTTTTTTTTTTATAGGCAATTTAAAACTGAACTACCAAATGGAAGTGAAAATTATTTACTGAAAAGATTCAATTTTGAGTTTTCAAAATGGTTTTATAATACTATAAGTGACTTTTGAATTTTATATTTATTATTTCTAAAAATATAGTAATTTTTATGTACCAAGTTTTCTAATATTCAAAAATACATAGGTGTTCATGTTACATGCATAAGGAGATTAAACTGATGACTTATATAGACTTGCACAAGGTCCACTCGTCATAGCTGCTTTATATAAGGATTATATTGTGAATGGCTTCAAATTTCATATTCAAAAACATAAAAAATATAAAAAAAAAACTCAAAATAGTGGAGTGTTGAGCTGAAGAGATAATAGTTCTTTAGATAAAAAATACTATGGTATCTTGATAGATGTTTTTGCACTACATTATGTGGATAGCAAATGAGTTACTTTATCTAAATATGATTGGTATGATATCCAACATTGAGATATTGACTATAAGATAAATCAGTATGCGCTTATGATGGTTAATACTAGGATAAATGAATCATTTATATAAGCTTGTTAAGCAAAGCAAGTTTTCTACATTGAAGATCCTAAGGAGTCAAGATGGCTTGTTGTCATGAAAAATCAACCTCAAGATTTCTACAATATGCCCGAGGCATCAAATGAGGATACAGTTGGGAGTATTTTAATGGATGATGAAGATGTTGCATACCAACAGGAGAAGTATGATAATTACGATCGTGCTTTAAGGCCCTTGGATGATGATGATGAAATTGCTGCATTGGATCGTGATGATATTGTACTTGAATAAGTATCTAGTAATATATATTACACGGCAGGTGCAAGAGTAAATGATGGATAGGAGAGAAGCTGAAAATGACTTTATCTTGATAATGATGAAAGTGAGATGAATGAGGATATAAGTGATGAGGGTACAAGTGATGAAATGTCTTGATACTTGAAGATTACTAGTGTTATCTATTTATGAAACTTATACAAGATACTTAATTTTAATTCATTATCATTAATAATGATATATACTGTTGATTACTAATTGGAATGTCAATTTAAGAAATATGCTTAGATTTTTTGAGCTTATACTTATGTAAATTATTTTAAATGAGTCATCTATGTATATTTATATTTTACTTGTTTTAATGATTTTAACTTATTGATAATGTATTTATTTTAGATCATGTCAAAATATAGGGTGGTGACTGCATTATTTAGGATCCAAAGAAGAGACAAAATAACATCAACCCAAAGAGATAAGCAGGTACAAACAACAACTCCAACTAATATATCTGATACCATACAAAGAAATAATTCAGCTACTGATGGTGATGCTTTACTTATGAGTTCTACTAGTAGTATAGGTATGTATTATCTACTTTTATGTGATATCTATTTGATACTTTATGAATCTCATATCTAATTAATGAACTAATTTTTTTGAAAATATTTCTATCATGATAGCTTCTTATAGTACCAAAAAGGAGAAAGAAAGATATAAATCTCTACATATTGAGAAAAATACTTATAGAGGACAAAAGAAATTAGTAGTGGAGATTGCTTCAGGTTCATCAAGAGTTACTGGTGATAATGCAAGAAGATTTAACAATGATTATGGACTTATTCTTAGGAGTATAGTACTAATACCAATACATCTTTGGAAGAAAGTTGCGGCACAATATGGTGAGCGTATGTGGAAGCAAGTTCTGATAAATCAATTAAATTTATATTTTCATATTGAGCATCCAACTAAATTATTATATTTAATTACTTGATATAGTATATCTTTTATAATATAATGTATAATGCAGTACTTCAGTATCTAAGACAATGAATCAAGTTATAAGTGGCTACCATTGAAAAGATGCACCGAGAGTATGGATATTGGAAGGGTAGACTCTCTACTTATTATAAAAAATTTCAAACCAATAAAGAGAGATTGAAAAATCCTCTCAAAGATTTGACTCCAAACTTATGGAAGCAAATGATGGAGCATTTCAGTTCAGAAGCATACCAAGTATGAAAAATTATGTTAATCATTGCTATAATTATAGGCATATTATATTAACTTGAAATATATACATCTCAAGTAAATATGTTCTTATTTATTTAAAATTTATTAGATATTGATTATTTTTTATTTATTAAAATTAAAATTACAAGGCCAAAAGTAAGAAAAATTCAAAAAACTATAAGGATGCAAGGTGTAGGCATACCATAAGATCGATTTCATTTGTAGAGTATGACTATAATATGATATATTTTTCCATACACAAACTAATCATTAATATTTTTTTTATAGTTACTTAATTTTATTGATACTTATTAATGAACTTATTCTTTTGATTATTACAGATGAAAAAGAATAATGGATAAATACTAGTTGTAGCTAAAATTTGGTATCATGAGTATATTCGAAAAACAAATGAAGAAAACATAGAACTTATTGATGAAAGATCTGCAAATGTTCATGTATGTATACTCACTATTATAAAAAATATTTAAATATATAATATATATTTTTATTATTATTTACGATCTATTATAATATAATGTAGGAAAAATTGAAGGGTCTTGTTGACCAACAATCACAGCCAGATGGTACTCAAATGAGTCGAGATGAGATACTAGTTGAGATTTTAGATACAAAATTAGGATATTTTTACGACAAAGAGTCAGGATGAAAGAGTTATTCTAAGGATATTCCAAGCTCTCGATTTGCATATCAACAAAGGATAGCAGAATTTGAGGAGAATTTAGAAACTCTGCGTAATTCAATGAGGATTGAGAGAGTTTGGATAGAGAAATTTTTTCAATAGCAAATGGAACAACAACTTGAATAAAAAATGCAACAATAATTTGATGAAATATTTAAAACACATATGCAGCAAATGTTTCAATATATACCATCGGGAATGTCAGCTTTTCAATCTCAACAAAGGGTAAGTGACTTTTATAATATTTTATCTGATAAAAATATTGCTTTAAAATGACTTCTATTACTAGTCAATGTTTAATTTATTTCTTTAAATAGAAATAAGATAGTAGTTTATTGACTATGAATATGATTGTTTCTTGTTAAATTTTTGTAAGATGAAAATGATCGATCATGGACTTAGACGTGAAGATGAAGATGATGGGATGCAATGATATAAAGACTTTGATATTATTTTGAAGCTTTTCTTTTTGACATTCTAGAGTGATGATTTAGTTTTCATTTGAATTTTATTTCGATTATGTGTATTTTGGAGCTTAATATTGGATTATGTGTATTTGGTGCAGATTTAATTTTCATTTGAATTTTATTTCTTAGATTTAAAATATGTTTATTTAGTAGTATTTTATTATTATGATGGAAATTAATGATGACATTTGAGATATGTGCATTGTTAATATGAAAATGATATTATATATGGCATTAAAGCAGGTTTACTATAAAGATGTAAATTATAATTAATGTGATATTGAAAGCAGGTCTTGAAGTTATTGTGTATGTATATATAGACAAAATATAAAGGATAATCTACTAGAAGTGTCTATGCTAAAAGTCCAGTTTAGATAAGGATTTTTCTTGCCATAAAGATAGTAAGGCATATCTATGCTAAAAAAAATCTATATTATAACCTTAGGTAAGGATTTTTCTTGGCATAAAGGTATTACTCATTATTATTAATAAATTTTAGCTAGGACAATTCTTGTTACAAATTTGATATTTTTGACCTTTAGCAAAGACATGCATTGCCAAAAGGATATTGGTTACATTTTTATACTAGGATTATTCTTGTCAAAAAGTTGAATATTTAATTTTTAGCTTAAACTATCCTTGCCAAAAAGTTAAATATTTAATTTTTCACTTGGACTATCCTTGTCAAAAAGTTAAATATTTAATTTCTAGTTTCGACTATCCTTGCTAAAAAGTTGAATATTAAATTTTTAGCTTTGACTATCCATGCCAAAATATTGAATATTTATAAATAATTAATTTTTATCAAAAAAAATGATAAAGATTTTTTTTCTTTTGGCAATGATTTTTGTCTTTGCCCATGAATCAACTTTTGGCAAGGACCATATTTGTCCTCGTCTCAAGAATAGACAATGGCCATAGAGGCAAGGATCTAATAAGGACTTTTGTCCTCTCCAAAAGTATTTGGCAAGGACATTTTGACATTTGGCAAGGATAAAAGTCCTTGCCAAAGGTTCATTTTTTTGTAGTGGAGGTACTTCATATCCATTGTTAAGGTCTAGTATTGAACATCTGATTAGCTAGTGAATCTACAGAAGTCTACTATCACCTTCAACCTCAAAATGAAGATCCAGATGAAGCAGATGATTCGGGATAGGTTAGGGATCCTTGAGCAAACCGAGACCTTAACCTATCTTGGGGTGCTTATCATAGGATGGAGACTTCATAGGGCTGATTGTAGGCTCATGGAGCAACGAGTTCGAGATTGCCTTGAGGACAGGCAAGCTAATGCCCTCTCTATAATGAAGAGGATTATCCTCGTGAGCTCAGTCCTCAGTTTCATTCTGAGCTATATTCTAGCGAACATTGTGGTGCTATGCTCGTGCCCCAGGAGTCAGAGTATCAAATCCAAAATTTTCTCTGGGGATCCACTCAGGGGGCTTCATCTTCTTTTCTAGGAGGTGATTTGCCAACCCAGCCAGGATGGAGGTCTGGGGATCCAGTTCTTGCTGGTTAAGAGGAATGCTATAATTGTCAAACATATAATTAGATTCCTCACCCAGCCTGACTACATGTGGAGCAGAGTGATGAGGGCTCAGCATGGTGCTTGGGGCCAGGGAGCTTAGATCCATATTAATCACGGTTGCTCCTTTATATGGAAGGAGATTCCCGGATTCCTACTATGGTGGCCTAAGTTAGATGGCTGATGGATGATGGGATGTCAGTTGATGTGAGCTAGGATGCTTGAATTTTTAGCCTCTCCCTCTCACATTAGCCGACCTATGTCAGCATGGAGGTGGACGATAGTACGTGAGTTCGTGATTTGATTATTGACGATGGTAGAGGTTGGAGAGTTAAGGAGGTTATCCACCTCTTTTGGGACCAGCTTGCTGCCAAGATCCGGGGCATCCCTATCTCTATCCATCTGAGCCACAACATGAGGGTATAAGGTCGGTCTTACTTTCCTAGGGTGCTGTCTAGAGACCTCATTGCGATGAGCAAACCTGTGTCAAAGAGGAGGATTGTGGTTGTCTAGAGCTGGAGAGTACATGTCTACCCCAAAGTTAGACTCTTCCTCTAGAAGGTTGCTTGAGATCGATTGCCGACTCAAACACTTCTCAGGAATAGAGGTATGGAGCTTTCTACTGTCTGCCCAATCTGCGAGCTGGAGAATGAGTCGATGGAGTATGCCCTGCTTCACTATTTGAGGGCATGTTTGATCAGAAAAATGGTGGGTGGCCAACCTTGGGGTGTTGTTAGCGGCCTATGGGTATCCCCCTTTCTGGATGTGATTCGTCGGAGTATGTCAAAGGACCGGCCCTCTAGTGGTAGGATGGCATATGTCAGCTATTAGATTTGACTGTCTAGGAGCAGCATGGTCTTCGACGATGGAGTGGTGCCTGCTCATAGGATGCTGAAAAGAACCTGCAGCTTGGCTGAGTAAAGTTATTTTGATGCTATTAGCCAGTCTCTTGCTACCCTAAGTTTCTATGACTTCCTTGCTGCATAGGCAACGATTCGGAGGGTTCTTTTCATATCTTTGGATTTCCTACCCTCAAGATTTGTCAAGATCAATTTCAACAGTAGTGTCAGAGATGGCAAAATAGTGTGGGCTACGTCATCTGGAGCTTGAATGCCAGGCTACTGGCTACTGAGGGATCACCCCTATTCGAGCCGTCAGTTTCTGAAGTGGAGTTCCGTGCCGCCTGGGCGGGCATCTTCTGTAGCCGATAGATGTTGCAGAAAGAGAGGATATTCATTGAGAATGACTCTGCTACTATTATTGGCTGGATGCGAGATACGGTGAAGCATCTGGGAGTTCATCCTCTGCCCCAAGATATCTGGAGGTCCCTCAATCACTTTACTGTGACGATTGTTTGACATGTCTTTCGGGAGGCAAATAGCGCCACGGATTGGGTTGCCTCCTTTGTTATGACCATAGCGGAGACTAAACTTGGTGTCAAGGCGATGAATGTCCAGGGACCTTGCGTGATATTTTGTATGCTGATTTTTTGGACTGTACTCACACCAGACTGGTGTGATCGCTCGGCTGTACCAAAAAGTAAGCATTCAAATCCCAAATCCGCCATCATGCTTTGAAACAGGCCAATCATTTTTTTCATGAAAGAGTTTAATCAGGTGCATCTTCCAATCCGGAAAAAAATTAGGCGAAGTGACTGAAGATAGAGTCAATATAAAAGTTGGGATCTATCTCCTATAGAATTTTAGCTTCATGTTTATTTGTACTAGTTATGTCTATTTAAAACACTAAGTCCTATTCAAATTAATTAGATAAGAAATCTAATCAGATTGTACAAGGATAAATCTCATTATTATAAATAGAAGTTATGTATTTTAGTTTATGACCATCAATGAAAGGAAAGAGAATCTAAACCTATTTTCACCAAATTTCATGTTTCTTCCTAAGTCTTGTTGAGAGATTTGGGTTGAGTAAGTTGAAAAATTCTTTCTTCTCCCCAATTGAATCACCTAAATATTTGTCATTTTGAAAAAATAAAAATGTTGCAAAATTGATAATCAAGTGGATCCTCTAATGCAAAGCTTATATTATGCAAATTGATTGTTGGAGGACTAAAAGGCCCCAAATAAATAACTTGTAGGGGTGGAGGACCAGCGTTCCATAACGGAACAAACATTCTGGTTTGACATGGCTATTGGAAAATTAGTACTAGAAGAACCATCTTGCATTATCAAGCCACTTTTTGGCCATCGGACATATGAATTGTCGTTTGCATGAAAGAATCTAAGCTTTCTTTTCCTGTCTTAGTTTTTCTTTTATTTTGGAGGCATTTCATATATCTCAACTGACCAAGAGCATTAATTCACTTTCCATGCATCCATAATACTCAGGTCAAACCAAGGATTACAAGCACAAAGTTATTCAACTTTTAAGATTTATTTTATGTAATTTAACATTATCCATGTTCTTGATACCTACTTGACCAAAGAGAGAAGAGCCTAACATCATTAAATATATTTTTCAAACACACAACTAAAAGAAGAGACTCCAAACCAAAAGCAAGCTTGCGCTTAAGACAAAAGGCCAGAAGTCTCCTATCGTCATTGCTGCTCTTAACTTTCTGTGCATTTCTTGATGGCTTGCAGCACTGCTTGCCTCACCACCTGAGCATCCATGCTCTCAGCTTGCTGCTGCAAAAATTTTCAAATCTGAATCTTCCACAGACATACAAGGGAATTACTTTTACATGTATCTTTATGCAAAAGCATCGATATATTGAAACCCAAACGCATGCATATAGCTCTGACCTTCCATGACTTTATACAATAAAACCAATACTAGCTAGTAATATATATACTATCTACACCCCAGTTCTTGTTAGGTGGCATGCACTTGAATCGATATCTAAAGGTATGCATGTTCATGTTCATGAGTCCATTTTCAGAAAATGTTGGCAAGTCCATTTTTATGTACTCGTAATCTATAGATGCATGTTGCCTCTGATATGCACGGCAACTTTTCATGCTTATATATCATATTTAATTTGGATATGTCTGTGTAAACATGTAACACTAGTTGCATTTATAATGCTCCATTATGTTTGTGTGCATTGGACTCATGATGATGATAATTACCCTTTTAGGTGAAGGTCGTAACATAATATGTGTAGAAAATATATACATATATATGTGTATAAATAGATTAATGGTGTCACCAAGGCGGTGGCTACCAATAATTAACAGGCCCTACCTACATTGGAGTAACGCATACTGACATGCATAGATCTAGACAGACACACAGTACCACAACGGAATAGTATTTCTCCATGCATACTAATTACATGTAGACTATATAGAAAGCTACCTTAAGTTGTCTCAACTATGTAGAATGTTTTGAAAAATAAATGATCAAGAATGTTGGGAAACTACTAGTATAATTAAAAATATTCTTTGAGACATGGATACATGCCTAAAGTACACATGGCTCAGGCAGCAAGACCAAAAATATAATGTGACATATTGTATAGCTATCAATTTAAGTATGTGATACGCTTTTTTGTTTTCGAAATTATCTAAATGTTTGATGCAAATTAACACACTAAAGCATGATCTTTACATGCTCCACAAAAAAAAAAAAGACTTGTTTCATGCATATATGTGCGCATATGTTTGTGTTTTTATGTTAAATATGTCTGTGTTATTCTTAAAGAGGCCTGCTGAATTAGCTTCCTCCCTTTTTTTCCTTTTTTTTGGTTCTTACTTCTCCTCCAACTGCTTCTAGGCGAAATGTATCAGCGCAAGAAACATCAGCATCCAGCACATCAAGACCCAGCTCCTCAAATGCCTCCAGAATAGAGACCAACAAGCCCGGGGAGCTCTTCTCTAAGAATACATTGATAAGGAAACCTTTTTCTATGGTTTCAACTGTAACCTGCGTGTAAGACATAGATGGAGGTTAAAGGATATATAAGAAGATCTGATTAATGTTAAGCCCATAAAGCAGGCCAGTAACATGAAGAAATGTTGTCGACGGCATTGAAATGTACCCTGGGCAAGGGTTTATCTTCTGCAACGTCCCGGGAACATGCACCAACCTTTTCCTTCAACTCTTGAATATATTTTGAAGCATCTACTATAATAGAAGTTTTGCTAAGCTGCGAGATGGAAGAAGAAAGAAGAAAGAGCTTGGAATTATTAGGACATAATTTTGCAGTAACCTTAAGGATGAATTTTGTTGACAAATTAATGATATCCTTTGTGATTCTAGCTCTGACAATTTTCGAAGTTTATTGTGATTGGTTATTACACTGGCCTAGAAAGAGAATTAACTACACGATTATGGAAGGACTATTATAGAGATTTTGGCATTTGAACGATGGAGTGCTTTCAAAATATTTAATGGTCTAATCTAAGAAACAATCATTATCTGCATAAATTAATAAATAAATAATCGGATGCTTAAGGAAAAAGTGGAGAAAAAAAGCATTAGGATGAGTTTGTTGGCAAAGAATATTTCTAGAGGAGTATGGACTTCTAATATAGCAGACGATATTACAAAATGTGTCAGAAATATTCAATTAAGGAATAAAATATAGATATCCCTTTGATGACTAAAACTACAAAACCAAAACCAAGTATAGCAATTAGAACAAAAGAAAGGAAAAAATAAATCTAGTAAAACTCAAATAGTTTCAGAAATTTAAGTAGATTACTGCATGGGATTTAGTAACAGAACGAAGGAGCTGCAGCTTCTCATGCAGAGCAGCTTTCTTCTGCTCCCTGGAGACCATCTCTCTCTCTCTCTCTCTCAATCTCTCTCTTTCTCAGTACTGCTTAGACGGCGGAGGTCTCCCATCTATATGTATCTGATTGCCACCCACTGAGCTGCCTTAGTTTTCCAGGACACAATGCCTTCATGAATTATAAATAATATAGTGCGTAGAATTACCGAATTACCCTAGGCGCAAAACGGAAGCTCGCCAAAATGCCTCCCATCATAATCGCTTAAAAATTTTTGTAGTGTATCGCTAAATATAATAATGGAGATGGCTTCCAGCTGCCATGCGTCCTAAATAAAAGCCAAGATATATGTATTATCCAAAAATAGATTTTTATTTTTAAAAAACAGTATCGGAGTGAGCATGATTAGATTCTGCCACTACAAGAACTTGCAATTAATGCATGAGAGACAAATATGAGTGACTAAAGATCACATGATAAGAAACATTGGGGAAGATTTTACTTATTTATATATTCTAAAAGGAAAACTGAGAATACCCAAATAAATTTAGGGGAACTTAACACTTGATCTTTTTTTTTCTTTTAGGCATTTTGTACCTGATTTTCTGACCATTAATATTTAGTTTGTAGTCATCATGCACACAAATATATATAAAATTTGCAAATACTTACATTTATATGATGCATACTTACACTAGTTTTATACAGCATTGTATTGTCCCTAGACATATTATAACTGCGTACCTATAGTTATTTGTAATTTTATATAAAGTCAAAGTATACATCCGTATAGAATCAGAGACTAAACATTGAAAAACCTAAGAATTATGGGGTCGGAATTAATTAAACTTTCAATCTGTAGGGGATTAAACATCAAATGATGATCAATCAACCAACTTGGCATCAATTATGCCTTCCATCTTATTAATTCTTCTCTTTTTCAAAGATCAGGAGAGGCTAATTCCTACCTACTATCCTATAACCATTCCACTCCACCTAGTCCAAAGTCTAGGTCCCAGATAAACCAAGTTAACGTACAAATCATGGAACCGAGACCTCGTCGATCGAGGGTTAAAACGAGAGCCAATGCCACTCAGAATCAAAGCCCTACTTCTTGTCTAAGTGACAAGGGATGATGCTATTTAACCATGCACATGCCCGGTGGAAATTAAGTTTATTAAAATATACTTTTTCTTTCTTTCTTTCTTTTTGTTTGGAAGAGAGGTGTGATCCAGATATAATTCCACTTTCAATTGGTACATTCTTCTTATTTCTTAAACTAATAGTCTTATTATGCTATGCTATGCTGCAATTAGTAATTAATTAATAGCAAGCTTGCATAAATATATTATGTTTATAGGACTTGATATGATATTTTGGCTTTTAGATTTCTTCTAATGCTAGCCAGCAAGCCACTATGAGAGATGACTAGGCTGGCCTTTCTCCCTATGCAAGTCCGGTATCAAAAGGACTGTTTTCCCATCATCTTCCTAATCCGAGTGTAATGGAAAAATAATAGTACACTCCAAATTTGTGCTTTCTGGCGCTAGCTCATGCAGCTTAGCTTGATGAAATTATAAGATGGCACAAACCAATCCATATTAATTTATCATATCAAACATTCTCCTTTTTTAGATACCAACAAAAGAGCCCACGGGAAAAGAAAGCCACTACCTTAGTAAGGCCCCGTATTCCAATTTGACTGATTGCCTTTTGAATCACTTGCATCATCAAAACAAGCAACTCGCACTACTCGATATATAAAACTCTAAGCAGGCTCCAGTAAGTTAATAACAACGACAACGGCTGCAATAATTGCAGTGGTAATATCAACCCATGTACTATTTTAATAGCATGTCACATGTTTTTTCTTTGGTCTCATTAACAAATGCGCCAAAAATATTTGTCAGGCGAAATGCTCTTTCTTTATCTTACGTGGCGATCCACTTATCTTATGTAACGACTAATCAGAAGGTGTTGCCAAAATCGTCTGTGCGTTAGGGGATTAGTGTTCTCTTTATTTGATGTAATAATTCAACATTGGAGCTCCATCTAAGTATCCAGCATCTTTCACAGCGATGTTGATGAGTTGATCTCACCTCAAAAAAAATAATAAAAAAATATTTATGAGACTAGATAAAAATAAATCTCTCTCTGATATCATTTATGGCAGTCCAGGATCTTATTCGAAAAATAATGGTGTGAGTGGCTACCTTTTCAAAACTTAAACGTGGAATCTAAAGAAGTGCAACTCGCCATTCGATTAGCAATTGAGATGAAAATATTCGAGAACCTCTGGCAGCAATTTAGAAAGAAAAAAAGGAATAATCAGTGAATAAAATATATTTCTACGTACAAAGAGAGGTTGGTAATAATATTCAAAGGAGTGCGACTGCAATGTTCATATAGTTTGTTGCTAACAGGGATACTCCTCTTTTTTTTTTTTCGTGTGCAAGAAACAGTGGCAATTATCTTATTTCTTCTATTCACGACATGGGAGGAAACATTAAGAAAACGCTATTGGACAGGGGAGAAAGAAGTGAGAGAGAAGAGATAGTGGGGTAACGGGAAGAGGGGCGTAGTTTTGTTGTGGGATCTATGCTGCAACTCGTGATAGGGGCACCATAGAAAGCGTCAAAGAGAGGCTGCATGGCTGTGGCAATATGTGCGTGTGATTTACGCAAACGCGTGTGAGTTGTGAATGCCTCCAAATATCCCTCACGGGCATCTTTTCGTCACCTTGGAAGAGCGACTCGACTAGGTGGGCAACCAAATTAAGAAAAGAAAATATGGAAAATCTACATAAATATTCAACGAAATCACGAAAAGTAGAAGGAATCATCAAAAAAAGAAACAAAAATACAAACTTTAAAATTTGGCATGTCTTACACACTTCATTGTTTACACAGCACTGCTAGCTTGCTATCGCTCCCGAAAGTGGGAACAGATAAATCGCATGCTCTCGTCAAACTTCAGAAAATAACAAAACATGTTATTTCATGATAACATCCTACCCTTTACCACTTGCAACCATGATATGATATTGTTAACATATATATTCCTATTTAGTAACAAATTTATGGATATATATGGATATCATGGCTTTTTGATGGTTAACCAGTAAGGGTCACAGCAAATCGATCCTTCATCACGTTGGATGGATTTCTGCAAATTAAAAATGTGATATCGCAAAGGAGGGTAATATTGTAGACAAGTTTGTGCTTTCACTTTCAAACTTGAAAGGGTGGCATTCCCACTTCTAATCAAGGAAAAAGAATAAATATTAAAAAAATTAAAAAAATGGAAAATGCCCGCACCAAGAGCATGTACTACAGTAGGTAAGGACTGCAGGTATTACCAGGCTAGCTAGCTCTCAATCCAAGCCATACGTACGCTACTCTGGATTGGAGCATTTTGCAAGAAAACTAAAGAGTTTTGACTTCTTCGAATCCAGAGTTATTGATAGAATATGTAATGGTGGTGGAACATACAACAATAGTATGAGAAACTATATAAAACAATGGAGAATACAACTTTTTCTCACAAACCCTTCTCCTTTTTTTTCTATTCTGGATACCACTTCACCACACCGTCAATTCTACAACAACCACCTATTTATAGGTATAAGAAATGACCTTTTGACTCCCCTAATAAATTTATCATTTAGACTTCCCATGTGACTCTTGGATTTTCCATGTGACTCTTGGCTTTTCCATGTGACTTTTGGTTTTTTCATGTGACTCTTGATTTTTCCCACTTCAATTAAGTTTACAAAATGACCTTTGGATTTCTTCAAATATATTTAATATTTGCTTTTTCCAACACCCCCCTTAAACTTAATTGTTCTTTCTTCATCATGCCAAGAGAACTTTTAAACTTGGTGAAGAGCTCTGCTCCTAATGGTTTAGTGAATATGTCGGCAACTTGATCTTGTGTCTTTACATACAGTAACTCTACTTCTTTGTTCTTCACATGTTCCCGGATTGAATGAAAACGCACATCAATATGCTTGCTTCTTTGATGATACACCGGGTTCTTTCCTAGTGCAATAGCCGACTTGCTGTCAATGCTTATCTTGGTATGTTCCTTTTGCTCAAAATGAACTTCCTTCAGCAAGCTTCTTAGCCATATAGCATGTGATACACATGCGGATGCAGCAACATATTCGGCTTCACATGTAGAAAGAGTAACAATAGGTTGCTTCTTTGACATCCATGAAAAAGCTGCATCTCCCATAGAAAATACAAATCCGGAAGTACTCTTCCGATCATCCATGTCTCCAGCCCAATCACTATCCGAATAGCCCACAAGTTCCAAGTTACTATGATGAGAATAAAATAGTCCATCAGTAATAGTACCTTGGATATAACGAAGAATTCTCTTTGCTGCCTTCCAGTGCATTAATTTGGGCTCCTCCATGAATCTGCTGACTAGGCCGACTGCATATAGAATATCCGGCCTAGTACATGTCATGTACCTCAGACATCCTACCAAGCTTCTAAAGAGAGTAGGGTCCACAATCTCTCCTTCATCTTCTTTTGACAGCTTTGCTCCACAATCAACGGGGGTGCTTATAGGGTTACAATCTTTCATCTTGAATTTCTTCAAGATTTCTTTGGCATAACCTTCTTGAGATAAAAAAATTCCTTTTTGATATTGTTTGACCTCCAAACCCAGAAAATATGTCATTAACCCCATGTCTGTCATCTCAAACTCCTTCATCATGGCATGCTTGAACTCCTCAAACATTTGTAGATTATTACCTGTAAAAATAAGATCATCCACATACAAACACACAAGTAGAATGTTAGAATTTTTCTCCTTTACATACACAGCATGCTCGTAGGGACATTGCTTGAAGCCATTTGCTTTGAAGTAGCCATCAATTCTTGAGTTCCATGCTCTTGGAGCTTGTTTTAAACCATAAAGTGCCTTCCTTAGCTTTAAAACCTTCTCTTCATGTCCCTTCTTCACATACCCTTTGGGTTGTTCAACATATACTTCTTCTTCTAGAAAGCCATTTAGAAATGCCGACTTCACATCTAACTGGTAGATGTTCCAATTACTCTGTGCAGCCAAAGAAATCACCAGACGAATGGTCTCCATGCGTGCTACGGGAGCAAATACCTCCTCATAGTCAATTCCGGCTTGCTGCTTGTAGCCTTTAGCTACTAATCGAGCCTTATATTTCTCCACCTTTCCTTCTGCATTCTTCTTTACCTTATATACCCATTTCACTCCAATGGGTTCATGACCTTCTGGAAGAGTAATAAGTTTCCATGTGTTATTCTTCTGGATTGCCTTCATCTCTTCATTCATGGCCATCCTCCAGTTTTCATTCTTCACTGCTTCTTCAAAAGAGATTACATCCTCATTAGCATATAAACAAATGAGATTAAGGGGACTCGTCACCTCATAGAGATCTTGAATGCTTCTTGTCTTTCTGGATTCTTCATTTGAAGATGGAGATCTCGTGCTAGGTGATGAAGGTGATATGGGATCTTCAACTTGAGCCTTCACTTGTTCTTCTTCTTCTTGCACCTCTATCATGTTGGTGCCCCAATTCCAGATTCCTTCTTCATTGAATTTCACATCACGGCTTATGAGGATCTTCTTCGCCTTGGGATCATAAAGTTTGTATGCCTTGGATCTCTGATCATATCCTATAAAGATGCAAGGATAACTCTTGTCATCAAGCTTGCTTCTCCTTTGATCTGGGATGTGTGCATAGGCAATGCAACCAAATACTCTCAGATGAGATACATCTGGCCTATATCCATTCCATGCTTCTTGAGGGGTCCTTCCTTCAAGATTCTTTGTTGGGCAGCGGTTGAGAATGTATACCGCACAATTCACAGCTTCCGCCCAAAACTCTTTTGGCATTTCTTTCGTCTTCAACATGCTTCTCACCATGTCAAGAATGGTCCGATTCTTCCTTTCTGCTATGCCGTTTTGCTGGGGTGAGTATGGTGCAGTCAAAGTCCTCCAAATACCTTGAGATTTGCAGAACTCCTCAAATGCCTTCGAGGTGAACTCTCCTCCTCGATCTGATCTCAAAGCTTTGATTTTGCACCCGGTTTGGTTCTCCACAAGAGCTTTGAACCTTTTGAATGTCTCCAGGGCCTCACGTTTCTCCTTCAAGAGATACACCCAAGTTTTTCTGCTAAAATCATCAATAAATGTTAGAAAATAATGACGACCTCCAAATGAGGCCGGTGTGATGGGACCACAAATATCCGTATGGATGAGTTGCAAAGGCCTTCGGGCTTGATGAAATGACTCTTTTGGAAAGCTAGCTCTTGAGTGTTTTCCAATAATACATCCTTCACATATTCCTTCAGGGGTATCCTCAATGAGAGGTAATCCTTTCACCATTGCCTTCGAAGATAAGAGTTTCAAGGAACCAAAGTTCACATGCCCGAACCTCAAGTGCCATAGCCATGTGTCATCCTTCATGCATGCACTCAAGCACTTTGTCATAACATACTTGATGTTCAATATAAACATTCGGTTCTTGGTCATAGGTACTTTTGCAATCAGCTGATCATGTTTTCTTAAGTAAAGATATCTACCTTCCATAACAATATCAAATTCTTTTTCTAATAATTGACCAAGACTTAAGATATTTGTTTTCATATTAGGCACATAGTAAACATTAGAAATGAACTGTTGAGAACCATTCTTGAGTTGAATTAGGATTTTACCTATCCCCTTCACTTGAACTTTTGAGGTATCACCGAAAGAAACATTGCCTTCCACTGTCTCATCTAACTCTTTGAATATGTGTTTGTACCCGCACATATGATTGCTTGCACCGGTATCCAAGTACCAAATATTTTCATTGGAACCTTCTTCTCCCTTCTCTGCTAGTAGCAAGATACCATCTTCTCCTTCCTCCTTCTTTGCATAGTTGACCTTCTCATGCACTTGGTTATTCTCATTATGGTAACATTCTGAGGAGTAATGACCATATTTACCACAAGTATAACATTTAATTTTACTTTTGTCATACCTTCGTCCTCCTCTTGAGAAACCTCGTTGCCTTCTTCCGCCAGAGGGACCTTGTGTGCTTTTTTCATTAGGTAAGACTCCTGTGCCTCCTCTTCCTCTGCCATGTCCAAAGGAACCTCGTCCTCGTCCACGGCCTCGTCCATGACCGTATCCGCGGGTATAACTATGACCGCGATTTATTTGACTGCTTTCACTAGTTGGGCCATCCTTCTTCTCATTGATGGTGAGCTTGCACTTCAAGGCTTGCTCCAAGGATTCTTCTTTCCGCATCAAGATCCTTTGCTCATGGACTTGTAGAGAACCCATGAGTTCATCAACTGTCATAGTGTCCACATCTTTGGACTCTTCAATTGCAGCTACAACATAGTCAAACTTCTGATCCAAGGATCTTAGGATCTTCTCCACCACACGCTTGTCCTCTACATTCTCACCATTTCTTTTCATTTGGTTTACATTAGAAAGAACCTTTGTGAAGTAATCCGAGATGGATTCTCCTTCCTTCATCTTCAAAGTCTCGAACTCACCTCTCAACATTTGGAGGCGCACCTTCTTCACTTTCTCAACGCCCTTATGAGCGTTCTCAAGGATCTCCCAAGCTTGTTTTGAGTTGGTGGCACAAGCAACCTTCTCGAATCCGGCTTCATCTAGCCCTTGATAGATGAAATAAAGAGCCTTCTTGTCTTTTTTTCTTTGATCGACAAGCGCCGTTCTTTGTGCCGTCGTTAGTGCGCGGTCATCTTGGGGTTCTTCATATCCCTTTTCAACAACCTCCCAAATATCTTGAGAGCCTAGCAATGCCTTCATTTGGATGCTCCAATTCTCATAATTGGTGGTGGTGAGTCGTGGAATGGGGAATTGCATGCTGTTGGACATATTTCCAACCTCCGAGCTCTGATACCACTTTGATAGAATATGTAATGGTGGTGGAACATACAACAATAGTATGAGAAACTATATAAAACAATGGAGAATACAACTTTTTCTCACAAACCCTTCTCCTTTTTTTTCTATTCTGGATACCACTTCACCACACCGTCAATTCTACAACAACCACCTATTTATAGGTATAAGAAATGACCTTTTGACTCCCCTAATAAATTTATCATTTAGACTTCCCATGTGACTCTTGGATTTTCCATGTGACTCTTGGCTTTTCCATGTGACTTTTGGTTTTTTTATGTGACTCTTGGTTTTTCCCACTTCAATTAAGTTTACAAAATGACCTTTGGATTTCTTCAAATATATTTAATATTTGCTTTTTCCAACAGTTATTTCTACAAATTAGCAGCCCCTCCATGCTTTCCACAAAGAAGAGACGTTATTTACTTTGAATCCGATCATCCCTCCGTCATGACATATATATCGATAATGATGAAGTGCTGCATAGGCTGCCCTATGCTTAGGCGCAGCTAGCAATCACACAAAAGGAAATCATATGGATAAGAGGAATGGTATGCCCCTTCACAATTAGTTCTATGTAGGGAATGATTGGAAGAGGAGGAGGTGACACTCCTTTAAATTTTCATTTCTTTGAGAATAAAAATGGAAGCATTATTTAGTAAACTTGCCTTGATTGAATATTTGAAAGAAAAGACCGCAAAGATGAATTCGGGGCCTCTTCCTGTGAGGATGAGGGGTGCAACCATAGGTTGCAGTGATCGAGTTTGCTATGGTGGCTTATCTTCTCTCTCTCTCTTCTTTTCTGTTCGTTTTCTTCTTCTTCTTTTTTTCTTTTTCTTTTTCTTTTTCTTTTCTTTTTGTGTGTGTGTGTGTGTGTGTCATCATGCGGCTTATCTTTACGTAAGGTGCAAGGGATTGAAAGTGGTTTCCGAAAATAATTAAACTCTAAAGCTGCTTCTAACATCCGCACTCTGTCACATTAACATGTAAACCCTTGCACATAAAAGGTGACTGATCAATATGTTATATCGACCATGCTAATTGAAGCTACATGGGATTCATACTATACCTTTTTTTCCATAAAAGTTTAATCAAGTAGTCTTCTATGGCACATGTGCCCACTTGATACAAAGCAGTTAAGGCTCAATACATCAGGTCAAAATATTATTTATCTTGATTAAAACAAGATAGCAAGTCATGCATGATTAATTTTTTCCCATATACTTTAATATTGCTGCTTATATTATACATTATTCATCATACCCTTTCTGGGCCCCGACCAACTTGGGTTATTGAAAGTTCGGGTGAAACAAGTTCTGTGTTTTTCTTCGGTGGAGGGAAGCGGCCAATGTGGGAAGATGGCTGGCACGAGGGCGAAGCAGACGTCTCGTTGGGCATCCAAGCAGATTGTGGGGATGGTCGGTGCGGGGAGGCAGTGGGTGTGCAGGGACGGATGGGAATATGGATTGGGGAAGTCGATCCTTTTTCAAGATAAAATAATAAGGATTAATTGGTTTGATGATCTGCTGAAATAAAAATGTCTTAATTATCCCTATCTAATGGATGATTAAGATGTTTCTTACTGTTTTTATAAAAAAATATTTAAAGAGCACCATAGCACTTCTCTTCTTTTTTTTTTAAAGAACAGAATGACTTTAGAGTTTTAAGTACGGAACGGAATGTTTCTACAGTTGTAACTACGTTATATTTTATATATATTTTTTATTGAGAATAATAGTATAACGCAGTCTAGCTCTTAATTTCCATTCTTTAACATTTTTCCTCCACCGGCGTAATTAGTCTCCTCCCCATAATTGTGTCTTCTAGCAGCATCGCGTGTTTGGACTTTTTGGTAGACATATTAATTAACCAAAATAAGTCGGGTACCGGCAAAGTACGTATATAAAAAAAAGCCCGAACTAGCCTGCATGTTGCTTGGCGAGAATTAGCAAGAGCAACCTAGAGACACAGGGGCTAATATTATTAAGTGTCCTGCAACCATCTCGTGACCTTGGAGTGTTGGACAACTCATGAGAGATGGGAGCATCCATGGGTGGGTAGCCTTTGTTTCTTCCCATGGGTGGCGCTGGTCCAGTTCATCAAGGCCTCTGGCATTGTCCTCAGGCCACAGGGCCAAATCACGTACCCTTCTATTCACATGCAATGCCCTACCATCTATCATTGGCAAACAACGAACTACCTATCCACTCTTGGGTTTGTCTCTAGTGGTCCATGCTGAGTTGGCCTGCTTGAAGTTTTCAGGACATTAGGGTTTGATTAGTATAGTTTTTCCATGTACCCTAGCCTCTCCTTTCTCTTGTCCATCATTAAGGATGTCGAAATTGGAAGCCTTGTTTCGACATAGTAATCGTTGATTACAAACATGTTTAGCAAGTGGGCTACAGTCTTCTCTTTTCTCTGTTCATGAGCTTGGGTAAACTTGTCACTTTTGGATCCTCTTCAGCATATTGGATTTTAATTAAATCGGCCTCCGATGGGTTCGGGTTGTACCTTTTATACGATAGAATGATTCACTTTCTCTCACAGCATCCACTGTTGGGTTACACGATGGCTACTTTGAGATTTGTGTAAGGACTGTTAGAGTGTTTCGAGGTCTGTTCTATGCACGATCCAATGATATACTACAACAAAATAGATTATTAGTGATAAAAAATTTTCATCATTAATAATCTATTTTCATCGCTAATAGTTATTAACGACACTATTAACGGTAAAATTTTCATCGCTAATAGTAATTAACGAAGAAATTTTTATCGTAAATATTTTATTGCAAATAATCGCATCATTGATAATATTTTACGATGAAAAAAATATTTTGTCGCTAATAACACTTATTTGCGATGAATAATTTTCGTCGTTAAAATATTTTCGATAAAAAATTTTAATCGTAAAAAAAATATTTGTGATAAATTATAACATCGTTAATAAATAAAAAATTAATAGCGACGAGAATATTTTCATCGCTATTAATTTAATTAAAATTTTTTTAAAATAAAATTTTTAAAAACTTTTAGCAACGAAAAATTTACATCGCAAATAATATTTTTTACAAAAAAAATTTTTCGTTGCTATTAATTTAATAATAATTTTTTAAAACATTAAATTTAAATAATATTAGCGACGTAAAACTTACGTCGTAAATATAATAATTTTCGTTGAAAATTTCTGTCGCTAATAATTATTTGTAACGAATAAATTTTCATTGCTATTAATTTTATATAAAATTTTAATAATTTTATATTTATTAAAAAAATAAATTATCGTACTAAAATATTTTTAACGATCAATATTTCATCAAAAATAATTTCATCGCTAATAATTTAAACATATTTTTTTAAAAAAATAATTTATAAATATATATTTTTAATTTATATTTATAATATGTTTATAAATTAAAAATAAAAATAAAAAATTTACACAATAAACTCATAAATAAATTTTATTATTTTATTATATTAAATTAGAATTATAAGAGATTTGAAATAAAAATAAAAAAACTACATGAAGAAGCCGTCAAGTGTCAGCATCTGGAGAATAAACTGAGGAAGGAGAGCGCTCGAAAGAGCTCGGACCGACCTGCTGCTACCTCATCAGCTGTATCATCTGCTCCATCTACATCATCTGCTCCATCATCTGGATCTGAAACTGCTAATACTCGTCGATGCGTGAAACCAACACTTGAAATCGCTGCTCAGCCCGCTGTCAATCCTCGACAGTCTGCCTCTACACCTCCATCAGTCAAGCCTCATAGGCAGAATGGATGTTAGCCCTAGACGAATGTGAGGATGAGGGAGCAGTGATCCCATATCCTAGACCCCTAACATAACAGAGTCTCATATCAAGCATCTGATCATAGATCTCATCATCTGTGGGTACGATCGAGCCCTCAGGGGTAGGCTGGGATCTCACGTCTGTCATACGATCTTGAAAATCAAAATTATAGTTATTTTAATTTTGTAATAAAAATAAGACTGCGAATGAAAAAATAATTGAAAAAACTTGCAAAGAGCTCCTGACTCTCCATCGTCCACTTTTCTGACCGTCGCTAGTGGATCCGCTAGTAGATATCGATCCTACCAGGAAGCTCGCCACTCTCAGTATCTCTCTGCAATTTGAGAATAATTAATTAAAAAAAAATTAAATAATTGAAGAATTATATGCTAATTAAAAATTAAAAATTATCTACCATGTGCTCCATGTGACAAGCGAATGACCTCGAACCCCCACAATGCGGTATGGTCTGTCTAGTCCGATTCGCGACATTCTGGGCACATCTTCTCTATACAGTTATCAGTCAAATTAGTAGATAACAAATTCAATTTAAGAATAAATGATTCAATCATTAAACTCTAAAAAAAAAGTTTGGATGTGTAACCTGATATGCTGAATCTTCGTAATGCCGGCATATGACAGTCCAATCATCCATAGTGATGCTGTCATAGGGCTGCTGCCGTACTGCCTCCTCCCCATGATCCTACATCACATGGTACTAATGCTGATGCATGTAATGATGATAATCCTTGAAATGCAACAATAATTGAGTATCCATGGCTCACTGCATACGATCCTCCTCAAAATCAATGATTTCAAGTACACCCTACCAATAACAAACATTAAAAGAATACTATGCCAATTAAATATTCATAATATAATTTATTTTATCTGTAAGTGGATGTAGAAAATCTCTCTCTGAGCCGGTAGAACGTAACACCAATCAAAAAGCATCACGGAGGCATAGCTGCGGCATATAATGCCTAGCTCAGTCTGCCATGGCTCGCACCATCCTCTAATGGGCCTAATGTAACTAGGTGGTATCTCGATACGAAGACGTTGTCCCAAGTGCTCGCGTCTCCAACGCTCCAGAGCGAGATTCTTCGATGGACCTCACCCTCGCCTCACTATCGATGAAGACTGGCCTGAAACAACAATAAATAAATCATTAGTATCATAGCTATCCAAATAAAAGAATCAAATTTTATTATATAAAAAGTATAATAATACCACTCGGATCCACCTCACTGTGATCCGCCTCACTGGGACCTGCCAGTGCAGGACCCTCTGGCAATGGAGCCGGTGCGGCAACGGAGATCGGTGAAGGCACCTCAACCTCTGGGTAGACTGTAAATGCGAACATCGTCGTCTGTCTCCTGGTGCCATATCTATAATTTTTTATATATAAATAAATATAATATTAAATAATAATAATAATAAATAAATTATATTCTAAAAAATATAATTATATCTATATTATTATTGTAAGAGAAGATTGAACGAAGAATATAGATCTACTCATCAATATTCATATCTTTCTCAATGTATAGATCCTCCTTTAAATCACAATAATCGATATATGTGTCGTCTTCTATCTCATCATCATTTATGAACTGATCGTCACTCTTCAACTCATCAAGATTAAATATAAAATTAACTTTAACTTCGTTGGACAACAGATCAGCCCTATTCAAAGATGCCGTTGCAAGTTTTTCATCAACAAAAAGCTTGACTAATGTTTGTTCTTCTTGCTGAAAACCTTCCTCTTCATGTAAATCCGAATTTTCATCCATCTCTAATCGGATTAGTCTGTCTTATACGCCTCTAAGTATTATTTTTTGTACAACATGCCAATTATCTCGATACTTTAGATTCTTCAAATATATTACTTGTTTCGCTTGAGTTGCTAATATATACGGCTCATTATGATACCATGTTCGTGCAAAATTTATACTGATAAAGTGTGGATTGATATGAATATCGATCTTTTTATTACTAATATCTCATTATTCATACTAAAACAAGAATACAGAATTACTAGACCTATACTTCAGTTCTATAATATCTACCAATACACCATAATATTCAATCTCTTCTTCTCCTTCATATCCTATTGTAGCAATCTCACTATTCTGAGTCTGTTGTTGCATCTCAAGCTCTCTTGTGTGAAATCTTATTCCTCTAATGATACAGGATGCGTAGTGATTAACCCTTCGATCGGGATCACATGCTAAATCGTATAACTCATCGGTCGCAACCACTTCTTTATTGAAATACATATGTTTCATCTACACCATAATAAAAAAAAATTATATTCGTTTAAATAATATTATTTATAATTAAATAAATAATATATTACTAATGCAACTTATAAGATCATTAAATTATTTTATAAATTCTCTCCTATGTCAATCATCAGCATCCGTATTATTCTCTCTTCATAGTATACTCTTGTGCTCGCTGCAACAAGTTATGATTTTTAATTTTACATCGACATAGAAAATTACTTAGAATATTAAACAGTATGCTAAAATGATACTCACTCAATAAAATCTTTAATTTCTTCATAATTATTTAGAATGTAAAAGTGTGCTTTGGATAGATCATTCACGTCCATAAATTCATATCTCCTTACACCAAGAGGTCGAACTGTTTGTTTAAATATAGACAACATCGGTTCATTATCATCCCATTCACAGTTTGCATTACGATCTGTACGATTGAATCTTGTTTCGATATCATCAAGATACATCGAGCAAAATGTGACACACTCCGTAGCTATATATGCTTCCACTATAGATCCTTCAAGCTCTGCTTTATTGCGCACATATTTTTTTAGGGTACACAAAAATTTATAAATAAAAATAAATTTAAATTTTAAAAATATATTTACATCTTATAATTGATATGACAAAGTGCGTATAATTTTTTTACCTTTCAATAGGATACATCCATCGAGAATGTACTGGTCTGGCCAAAAAAAAAAAATTTTGAAAGATGAATAGCCAGATGCACCATAATATCAAAAAATGATGGTGAAAAAAAAAAAAATTTAACTTACAAAAAATAAGTACGATATCCTTCTCAGATCTCTCAAGTAAGTTAATGTTCAATTTTTGGCAACATAATTTTCGGAAGAACACTCCCAACTTAATGCAGTTTGAACATGACCACCCAAATAGCCACAAATGACCACAGGAAGCAAATGTTGCATCATCACATGGGAGTCATAACTTTTCATACCAGAGATATTATCATCGCTGTTCCCAACACATCATGATAAGTTTGAAGCGTATGCATCAGAAAATTTTACGATTTTAAACCATCCACAGAAATTTTTTTTTTCATCAAACAGCAAATAACATACAGGTGGTATAAAAAATCTCTTACCTCGATGAACTAAATGCAACTCTGATCGGATTTCTATTTTCTATAAATCAAAGTGAGCTTTTGTTTCATTTTTTATTTTTTCTGGGATGTTCAATACAGTACCGATGATATTATCACAAATATTCTTCTTAATGTGTATTACATCCAGACTATGACGAAGTAGTAGCTGCTTCCAACATGGTAGTTCAAAAAAGATGCTTCGCTTCATCCAATTCAGCTCAGTTTCAATATGCTTCTGCTTGCGAGTATCCGATATTTTGTCAAAATAGATATTTTCAATGACTTCAAGTTGTTCTAAAATTTTTACTCTACTTAACTCCTTAGGTGGCGGACGTCGGTCAGACTTACCATCAAAATATTGATGATAACGGATCCTCCAAGAATGATTACCAAGGAGAAACCATCGATGATCCATGAAGCATATTTTTTATCTGTGCTTTAAATGTAAGGAGGATGCATCCCTATTGCATATTGGACATGCCAGATATCCTTTGGTGCTTCATCTAGATAAGTTTTCATACGTAGAAAAATTATTTATGGTCCATAGAATCGAAGCATGCAACTTAAAATTACTTCGACTCACAGAATCATATGTCTATACCTTATTTTTTCATAGCTCTTTCAGATCATCGATTAAAGGTCATAGATATACATCAATTTCATTACTTGGTACTTTCGGATCCAGAATCAATAGTGACATAAAAATAAATAGTTCTTTTATGCACTTTCAAGGTGACACATTATATACAACTAGCATCACTGACCACATGCTGTAAGAGATACTCAGATTGCCAAAAGAATTAAATCCTTCTATCACTAGATCAAGTCGAATATTGCGCGGGTCACTCGCAAAGTGCAGATGCTTTGCATCGAAGTCTTTCTACACTAAAGAGTCGGTCGGATGGCTAAGTATGTTCACCTCTAGAATCTGCTGCTCATAATACCATCTTATTTCTTTAGCTATCTTTATGGACATATACAACCTTTGAAGTCTTGAAATCAATGAAAAATATCTCAAAAATTTTTGAGGTATCTTCTTTACTTTCCTATTATCGATTTTGTATCTAGGCTCACCGTATTTCAGACATTCAGTTGCCTATTTGTTATCCTTATAAAATAATATACAGTTATTTTTACAGGCATGTATAGGAATATAGCCAAGTCCCAATTCCCATATGTATATTTTTGCTTCAGAATATGATTTCGAAAGTCTCTCTCCATCGAGAAAAGCTGCTTTAATCAATGTCAAAATTTGATCAAATGACTTCTGACTCCATCAGTTCATAATTTTAATATGAAGCAATTTTATCAAAAATTCTAACTTGAAAAATTTTGTACAAGTTGGATAGAGTGACTTTCGTGCATCCTTTACAAGCTTTGCAAACTATTCAGAAGTCTCTTCTACCTCAAGCCGGATATTATATTAATGATCAGAATTGCTTTCAAATACAGTAGTACTCATTACATATATTTGAACAAGCATCTTGATGTAAATCATCTAATAATTCTTCTATACCACTATGCTCGACAGGTCCAGCAGCATCACTATCATCTTCAGTATCGTCATCATCGTGCACCACTTCATTCGGATCACCCTCTCCATATCATATCTAACAAGTATACTTCTTATCCATACCATAATATAGCAGATGCTCCTCAACAAGTATTATGTGATGATATACCATACTGACACATCTCTTACATGGACACTTTATCCGACTAGCACTATCAGCCTTATGCCATGCAAACTCAATAAAATCTCGAACTCCTTTTCGATATTCAGGTAAAAAAATATCTCTAACATTCATCCAACTTTTGTTGATATCTATCTAATAATAAATAAAAAATCATTAATAACAAAAAAAAATTAATGGTATTCATCCAAACTGGATCTCGATCCAAATTACGGATTGAATCACGATCCAAATTTCGATCAAAATTCCGATCTGGATCTAGACACGGATCATTTCATACAAAATAACACATATTAAAAAATATAGACTGAACAGTAACATAGAAAATGTCCTTCCACCAATTTAATGAAGTAAAAATACATGATTCTATCCATTTCAAATTATTGCTAACAGGTGTGGTCCTATCCCTTTCAGAAAAATAATAATTTTATTATTATTATTAATGAATATTTCATCTCATTATTATGAAAATTTTGACAGCATCTTTTCATGGTTATCTAAGTATACAATGTGAATATGGTGCCTACGTACTCTATCCACCATATACTCGGAGAACAGTGGACAGATAACTATCAAATACCACATAATGAAATAAAATATCAACTATTAACAACAAAAAGATTATTATGTTTTTAAAATTTCAAATACGAAACATCCAAAAGTTGATCTCGATGAAGATCGACTTTTGAACGGAAATCTATGGCTCAATACAATTTAACTACCATCTTTGAACATATATTCGAAGATGGATTTCTAATTTATCAAAAAAGAGTAACTCTGTATTGAAATTTTTTCATCAAAAATTTTAATAGAGTTTTTTAAAATAAAAATATTTTTTATATTTAATTATAATAAATAAAAGTATACAAAATAGCATATAAAATAATTAAATTATAATAAGTAACAACAATGTACATTGTGTTAGTGAAATAAAAAATAATTAATCAAATAATTAAATAATTTCAACAGTAATACTAAAAAATTTATGCAATAAATATAATTAACTAAATAATTAATCAAATAATTAAATAATTTTATTAATTAAATAAATTTTTCCCCAGCCCTATCTCCACCGGCCGCCCCTCCTCGGCCCCATCTTTGCTGGCCGACACCCTCCCCGACCCCGTCTCCCCTGACTGCCTGCCAGCCCCTCCCCAGCCCCGTCTCCACCGGTCGACACCCTCCCCAGCCCCGTCTCCCCCAGCCGCTGGCTGTCCCTTCTCCGACCCCATCTCCACCGACCGACACCCTCCCCGACCCCATCTCCGCCGGCCGACACCCTCCCCCTCTCCGACCCCATCTCCGTCGGCCAACACCCTCCCCGACCCCATCTCCCTCGGCCACCCTCTCTCCGGCCCCATCTTTGCCGGCCGACACCCTCCTCGGCACTGTCTCCATCGGCCGCCCAGCGGCCCCCTCTCCGACCCCGTCTTTATCGACCGCCGGCAGGCCCCCTCCCCGGCCCCGTCTCCGTCGCCGCCGACAGGCCCTCTCCCTGGCTCCATCTCCCCTGGCCACCGGCCGCCCCCTCCCTGACCCCATCTCCGCTAGCCGACACACTCCCCGACCCCGTCTCCGTCTCCGTTGCCGCTAGCCGCCCCCTCTCCGACTCCATCTTCTCTTTTTTCTTTTTTTCTTTTTTTCTTTTTTTCTTTTTTTTCTTTTTTTCTCCTTTTTTTTCTTTCTTTTTTTTCTTTTTTTCTTTTCTTTTTTTCTTTTTTTCCCCTCCTTTTTCTCTTCCCTTCCTCCCTCCCCACGGACCCTCCCCACCACCACCCCCTCCCAGGCCCCGTCTCCCCCGGCCGTCGGCCACCCCCTCTCCGGCCTCGTCTACGCTGGTCGACACCCTCTCCGACGATGGAGATATGGCCGCCGGCCGCCCCCTCCCTGACCCATCCCCCACCGGCCACATCCTGTCCCAAACCCTCCCTGACCCCCATCTCCGGCCCCAGACCCCATCCCCGCCAGCTCGATCTCAATCGCCGCCGGCCCCATCTCCATCATCGTCAGCCAACCACTCTCTGACCCCCCCGGTGGCCCGATCAACACCAAAAAAAAAAGAAAAAATCTTGAAATCATTACCTTCGGCAGACGCAGAAGGTGGGAAGCGACGGTGGCGGAGGGGAAAAGCGACGGCGGCGATAGATGGCGGGAAGCGACGGTGGATGCGGACGGCAGCGGATGCGACGATGGGAAGTGACGGAGGGGAGAGGGGGGAGAGCAGAGAGGGGGAGGGGGGGAAAGGGATTGCGCATGAAACGGAGGGGAGAAGAAGGGTTTCGCGCAAAGAGACGTGATGTGACATGAATTATTAGTGACGAAAATTTTTGTCGCTAATAACATTATTAGCGATGGAAACTGAATTTTCATCGCTAATAATTCAAAAAAAAATTTCTCGATCAAAAAAATTATTTACGATGAAAAAAAATATTTCATCGTTAATAACTCTATTAACGATAGAAAATAATTTTCGTCACTAATAATTTTTGTCAAAAAAAAAATTTCATTTTCTTGCTAAAAAAATTTTTTCATCAAAAAAAATTATTTACAATGAAAAATGTTGCGTCGTTAATTAGGTTATTAGCTACAGAAAAGATTTTCATCACTAATAATTTTTGATGAAAAAAATTATCCCAATTTTTCAAAAAATTTATGATGAAAATAAAATATTTCATCACTAATTATCTTATTAGTAATAAAAAATAATTTTCATCGCTAATTATTTTTCACAAAAAAAATTTGGATGGATATTATTTTACTATTTATATATATATATATATTTTTAAATAATCCATTATATGACTTAGAATCCGCACACAATGCAGGGACTCAAAATTAGTTAATAAATATATTGGATCTCAATCTAGTTTCTTTCAATCTCTATTCTTGAATTTTTTTAAAATAAATAGTAATGATAAATAATATTTATTGTAGTTGGGCATATACACAGAGGGTATTGTTTTTATAATTTGAAAAAGATGTGTGATTTTATGAGGTATAATTTTCTCTCTTTCTCACTAAGTTATGCAACATATGTCCATCCTATATAGTTATATTCTATTAGTTTTATTTTTTTGTTATTGAAACTTATTTCATTTAATACTATAAAAAGTATGCTTTAGTAGCATCAACTGTAGTTTGAGTTTAGAGTATTTGATTACTTGAGTAGAACTCATTTCAGTTCTTATCAGTCCAAGTCATTCTAAGTATTTTTGAATCTGGATTCTCAGATTGGGAACTGATTTTGGTCCTTTGAGATAATCAAATGTTCAAAATTACTTTTCATACCTTCTAATTAAATTTAGAATAATTTATAGCTAACTAAATATTTTAAAAAATATTAATTTATTATAAAAAATTATGATAAATATTATTATTTTGTATGATATTAATTATGTTCCATTTTTTCTTTCTTTATTAGAGTAACTTAGATAGAGACACCATAATTAATATGATTTACCATAAAAGATATCTTGCTATTTGGACATGATCAATCAATATTAAAAATTTTGAACTTGATGAACATTATATCTATTATGCATGACTTAATTACATCATTATGCAAATGACTTATACAATTACTTAAAAGTTTAGAAGAGCTTTTATTTAAAAAAAATTAGGAAGACTAGTTTGATATACATTCGAGAATCTTTTGATAATCTTTTTGTGGATCATGTTTTAACATATAAAGATTCAGTATCATCTCCTTTCTATATTCTTGAGTAGATACAAGATCTTTGTACTTTATGACCTCTGATCAGTCTATAGAACCAACAACTTATACAAAATTGAGCAATGAGATAGATTCAAAGAAACTTAAAAGACGAAAAGTATTATCGTAAATAATTTTTATATTTTTTAAATTTTTTTTTAAATATTGATGATGAAAATATTTTCATCTCAAATAATTGACTATTTAAGATAGAAAAAAAAAATTATCACTAATAATCTGTAATTTTTAAATTTTTAAATTTTTTTATTTTTTTAATATATTAGTGATGAAAATTTTCATCGTAAATACATGAGTATTTGCGATAAAAAAATAATTTTTATTATAAATATCTAATTATTTATGATGTAATATTTTCATCATAACTAATCTATAATTTTTAAAATTTTTTATTTTTTTCAAATATTAACGATAAAAACTTTTCATCGTAAATAGTGAGTATTTATGATGAAAAATGAATATTCATTGTAAGTACATAATGATTTACAACGTAAAATTTTTGTCATTAATAGTCTGTAATTTTTAAATTTTTAAATTTTTTTATTTTTTCATGTATTAATGATGAAAATTTTTCATGTATTAACAACGAAAAATTTTTATCATAAATCACTATGTATTTATGATGAAAATCTACTTTCTATTGTAAATACTTAATTATTTATGATGTAATATTTTTATCATAAATAATCTATAATTTTTAGATTTTTAAATTTTTTAATATTTTTTAAATATTAAGGATAAAAAAATTTTATCATAAATAAGATATATTTATGATGAAAAATTTATTTTCATCGTCGATGCTTTAGTATTTTCAACGTAATATTTTTATCATAAATAATCTATAATTTTTTTATTTTTTTATTTTTTAAAATATTAGCGATGAAAAATTTTTATCATAAATAATAAGGTATTTATGACGGATAATTAGTTTTCATCAGTAATACTCCATCATTTACGATAAAAAATTTTCATCGTAAATAATCTTTAATTTTTAAATTTTTAAAATTTTTTATTTTTCTTCAAATATTAGTGACGAAAATTTTTGATCATAAATAACATATATTTATGATAAAAAATGAGTTTTTATCATAAATACTTATATTATTTATGATAAAACTATTTTCATTGTTAATATTAAAAAATTTAAAATTAAAATAAATATTTTATTATTTATGATAAAAATAATCGTCTCAAATAATATGTATTTACGATGAAATTTTATTTTCGTCGCAAATATGAAGTTATTTATGACGAAAAAAATTCATCATAAATATTTTATTATTAGTGACGAATATAATTTTTCATCATAAATAATCTTATTTACGGCGAAAAGTGATTCCGTCGTAAATAAATTTATCGCGAAAACTCTCTTTTCTTATAGTGATATCAGAACTATGTTAATCAATCTATGGTGGTGATAGAAAAAGCATATGTAGATGATGTGTTTCTCCTGGTCCAACCTTGTGCAATCACTCACCATCCATTGATGCATTGATATATGGTGAGTGATCAAACAAGGCTTGCAGGGTGTATCTGAACTCCAATTTGTTTAATATCTGACTATGTTCATCAGTTGATTTGATTTCATAACTCGTAGCAGAGCAAAGTTTCCACTACTTGGCAAGCCGACTGCCAAGCACCCTACATATTGAAAGAGAAATATATTGTGCATCGCGGACGGTGCAGCTCCGTGCACACCACCCACAGTGATTGGCTCCCATGCGAGATTGGTGGAAAAAAAAAAAATTTTCACGCTATGTCCGGTCTCACGCATGAGCCAATCACCGTGGAAGATGATGCGAGCTGCACCGCCCGTGGTGTACAAAGTATTTCTCCATATTAAAAATATGAAATGGACAAAATCTTGCAATGTGGTCTTTGGTCCATATGTGAGCACATTTGGACTAAATAGCATGGCCCAAATCCAAAGGAGGGCTTGTAATCCATCCCATGGTTGCTTGATTGCATAGTAGCAAAAGCATGGCCAAGAAAAGATTAATCTTCGTACCACCGAGTACTTGCTTGGATGGTATCAAACCTTATTAATTACCCGAGCAAAAAAGTTGGGGTCTGGAGTCAACCCCTAAGATTGGGTTGGTATAAGGTTGAATAAGGTGAGGATTAGTCTCTTCTAGTAAAATAAAAGAGAGAGGCAAAAGAAAGAAGGAAATGGAAACAAGGTGTATCTTCGCAAGTCAAAAGATTCACATGCCACCATTCTTACAAGCGGGCCCACCATACAGTTATAATTAGAGCAAAAAACATCTTATTTGTTCTACAAATTCTAAGCAACATGGTGCTTCATGGCATTTTCCGTTTACTAGCATGCTGAACCACCAATCCCATGCATGCTACATACAACTACAAAATCATCTGACGTTTTTGTTCGAAATTAAATATTAATTCACATCTTATATTAGCATTTAGTACATATATAACGAGCTTAATTTAATCCCGCTTCCTAACATATTTCAAAAATCAAATTATTAAAAATTAAAAACTAGTCAAAATTAAGATATCATGGATCTAATACATAGTTTCCTCTAATGTCATCAACAGCATACCCTCCAAAGAATGCAACCCTCCAAAAGCTGTGATTTTTGTATGCCTCTAGCTCTGATTGTATGTTCTTTTTGTATCTGTGCGTAAGTTGTACTGCATATTAGGAGAAATTATTAGATAAACTTAGCCTATCACATATGCCGTAAACAAAAGCAACCACATCTCTGATATTTTTGAGATGACTGTAGTTGATATGGTATTCTTGTTATCTATTTTGTTTATTATATGTATGATAAATTAAGTCTATCCAATGATTTTTCTTGTATGATTCGTGTCTGCAATCCATTGCACGTCTATCATGGGTTTTCTGCTGCCGGACAGCGGAGTGCACTGCATCTACCGCGGGTCCACGGGTATGTTAATGCGGTGCATCGGATCCTGCATGCAAGCCAACGGCGAGCGCACCGCAGAAGGGCAACATCCCTCAGTCCGCAGTCCCTCTCCCTCACTGCTGCAGTTAATTCGGGGCCCCGGGACAAAATGGCGCACACGGCACCGCTCGTTGGGGAGGACGATTGCTTGGGTTGCAGTCAACGATGGCCGGCCGCAGGAAAACCTTGCATGCACTCTTTTGCCTCCGCCGTGTCCTTGTGAAACCCCCTTGTCCGTTCGTACGACGTCACGTCAGAGCAGGACAGATACGTCTCATAGAATAACTTGCCGACTCTGCCGTGACATTTAATACATAGGGCAGATCCCTCAGCTCTAATGGAAATTTTAAGCGATGGTAGACCTTTAATAAGCTTCTACGTACCGCTCGTTGGAGTTCGTAAGAGGTCGTTGACCACACGTTAAAAAATAGACGACTGCCGTATACTTGCGGTCAGCGCGGGCTAATATATATATATATATATATATATATAGATACACACGTTTATGTAAGGGTGTAAATGGATCAAACTGATCCATAATCCGATCCACAGATCCGATCCAAATTATTTTAAAAGATCTATAGAGCCAGGTTGGGTTCTAAAATTGAATCCATTTGATTTTTCAGATCGGATCTAGGTTTACTGAATTTTGATCCAATCCAATTCGATCCAATCCATGAAAATTTTTAGGTTGATTTAGATCTTAAAATAAATAATCTGATCCGATCCGATCTAATCAGAACTCAGTATGGGATTTAAACACTCATCCGAATCATGGCGTTTCTTAACTCAATTTAAGTTTCTTTAGAGCTCTTACAATTTTGTATCCTACTGTTGAAGTATGGGTAATATAGACGAAACAATAGCATCACTAGCAGTTTATGTATACCAGCATATCAAACATTATCCTAAAAGTTGTAAGTGCAACTTCAACATAATATTTGACCTCAAACTATTAGAGCAAGATAATTTTTTTTTGAAATTTTAGATTAAAAAATCAATAATCAAAAGGTACAATTATCAGCATAATGACCAGCTGCATACAATGGGTTTGTAACATCTCTTGTTTATTTTCATATGTATTTATTAATTTATATACTCACAAATATCATTTCAAGATATCCCCGTGATTGCTCGAAATAATTATATCCTTAAAATACTTGTACTCGGTCATTTCATTATAACTCCCTAACACAACTGAGTTTTGACATATTTCATTTCATAGTCATGCCACCTAAGCTTCAAGAAAACTTGTTCAATTTACTTCAACCCCTTTTATTCATGTCGTCATAAGTCATCACCACTTTCAACTAACTCTTACGCCCCTACTTATTTTTTATAATATATAGGATTCATTGCCCTTGATCCAAATTGATGTGATAAGATTGGCCTCACATTTTTTTTCTTGAAAAGAATATATCTCAATGAAGCTAGCAATCATCCAATTTAGTGATGTTATGGTGCTAATCAGTCAAAAGAATCATATCTTCTATTTTCAAATTTTTTCTTATACCAAAAATTTAATTTAATTATCAAGCTAAAATCCTCATAAAAAAAAAATAATTAAGGCTCATACAATACTAAAAAAATTACAGCCACTATTAAAACAACTCTACATTGAAGCGGACCCAATCTAGATCCGATCCGAATAGGAATTGAATCCACATTTCATAGATTGAGGTTAGATTATACATGGACCTAATCCAATCCGAATGATCCATTGGATCAAAAAATTTGATCATAAACCCAATCTGACCCAATTTTCTGTTGGATTGGGTTTATGTTCAATATTCAGATCCAATCAAGGAACTGGTCTGATTGGGATCACTTATAATCCGATTCGATCTGATCCATTTGCACCCCTATTTACATATTGATCGTGTGTATTCTTTTAATAAAAAAATGAGGCGTTAGCCATCTAGATTTACTCGATCATGTGTAATTAATTTTTTTTCATCTTTTTAATTTGAGTATACAAGTCTTAGAGAGCCAAAAGAAATTTTTTTCTAAACCAGAGCTTGCAAAATGAGTTGAATAACCTGATTGTTGTAGGATATTAGTTCGAGTCTAAATTAACTTATTATATATATATATATATATATATATATATATATATATATATATATATATATATATATGTATGTATGTATGTATGTATGTATGTATGTGTATATGTGTATATATATATATATGTATGTATGTATGTATGTATGTATGTGTGTGTGTGTCTGTATGTATGTGTGTATGTATGTATGTATATGTATATATATGTATGTATGTATGTATGTATGTATATATGTGTGTACATACGTATGTACATATATATATATATAATCCTAAAAATGAAGAATAATTAAATGCTCTAGAAAATGAATGTATTAAGGGCTAAAGTTTGTGATAAAATTTTATACTCAAAATTCTTGATTTTTATAGCAAAGTTTTTGCATTGACTCTATTCGTGGATGTAGGTGAATAAACCGAACTACATGATATTATGTGTTCTTTTTTTTTTCTTGTTTTTCTTTCTTGTCTCATTATTTTCTGTCAGTTGCAACATCTACAAAATTTTGAAAACTATTTTTTTTATTTTAAATTATCTTCATTTTTAGACTTGATTGTGTTTGTATTAGTAATCCATTAATTAGCTGTAAGTGGAAAGTTCAAAGCTAATTTTAACTTTTGCAATCTACAAGCAAGTGAAATTCATTGAATAATGGAAATTAACTATTACAACTCATTTGATTTACTCGAAGACTCCTTCTTTGTTGGAATATTATTACTTGGAAGTTAATATTTTTGAAAATATGATGCTCGAGAAAGTGGTTTTGATATGTTTGATTGATTTACACAGTAGTTTATTCCATAATAGCTTTTGTTTGATTGAATATCAATTTTTCTGATAAAATCATGTAAAATATCTATTATATCTTCAATATAAGAAAAAATCTTATCTTATTCTATATATTATTATTTTTTTAAATAAAAAAATATGATGATTAATGATATTTTTAACTGTAGATAGTTATAGAGAAGGGTTTGAGATATTGTAATGGAGAGAATATTCATTTTAGTCGTACATATTTTGATGGCTTAAAAGGATATTTTTGAAAAAAAAAACCTCCAATTTTTATCATATGAAAATTCCAAAAGCTTATATTCTATATAAATTTTTTTATCATAAAACATAGAAATTATATTTTCATAAAAATATTTTTTTCCAACCACTTCTTTTTAAAAACTCCAATAAAATTTTTATAAAGAAAAATCACTTTCTCGCCACACTTTTCTTCCTCCACTCTCTCTACGAACCAGACGAGTTCTGATTCTATCGCATCCACGCATGAAACTAATCCCATATGTACGGAGATAAATGCAATTGTTATATTTGTCTCCTGTTTATAAAGGAATCTACTTTAGATAACGTGTGAACATGACCAAGCTACAAAGGTGACAATTAAAGCAGCTTTTCCGGTGACGACGTATGGATCCACTAAAAAAAGAGTAACACCCCAAGTGCAAGAATTTTTGCGGCATATCGATTCGCCCTCACTCGACCGACCATTTGCGGCCCCGCATGGACCATTGAAGCCAGTTACTTGCTCGCGAGCGCATTGGCGCTCGAGGAAAATAGCACTCACCCTCCAAAATACCGAATCCCACAGCTTCTGATGTGGTCGCCACCTTTCCAATCATGATATCAGCTGGGCCAGAAATTAGCATCACACTGACGAGAAGATGAGTCACATAGATTGCCTCTTACATCTCTCTCGTTTTTTTGGCTTTCGGTAAGAAACGGTTTAACTAAAATGTCAGCTGCATTTTCATTCCAGAGGGCCACTTGATTGATCTAATCAAAGAGAAAGGAAGAATTTTTTTTAATCGGCTCAATTTTCATGCCTTAAATTTTAGGAGGAGGATTCTAAGTTTTTTTTTTTTTTTTTAGGTTAGTAAAATAAAAAAATGGAATTCTATTCTTCTATTTACATTATAAGGTCAGATCTTAAAAAATTTGAGCGGAATTTCTCTTCTAGTCATAATTTTTTCAAAATAGTAGTAATTAATGTAAAAAATTATGATTAATAAATTAAAATCCCCTGAAACAAGCTCTAAACTTATTCATCAATTTTGTTTTTAACCATTTTATCTAATTCTTTTTGGATTATGAGTCATATCAATCAAAATTTGTATTTGGGAAGGAAATCTTACTTGACCAACCTATTTAGAGGCCTAAATATTATCATGTAGTCCCGATTGCTATGTGTGTAAAACTTTTTATGTGGCGTTTAGTGCATTACATAGGTAATATTGCTATGATAATATGATTGTAGAGGGAATGTGATTATCTGATAAAATTACAGGGAATCCTATATTGCAGTGTTTGATATGTACAGTAATGTTGTTGTAAAATTACGGAGAATCTTATATTGTAATATTTGGTATACAATTTAGATTACATAGAATATAAGTTAATTTTTTTAAAATATTTCTATCTTTATTTATTGATTATTGTCTATTTTCTAGATGGACAACTTAATTTTGAGACCAACTATTTTTCGTAGCATCATCTGTTATGTTTTCTTTTCTATTTTCATCAACTGGGTTATCCATAATTTATTTTGATTTATTTTAATGGAGGTATTTTGATCCTAAAATTATTTTATTACAAAATTGCAGGATTATAAAATTACATGTAATCACATAGCCACCTCCTCCTAAACAATCAGATTACCTCTTTTTGAGGCAATACTGTATTATATGTAATACAGTATTATCTGTGAAAATAACGAAATAAATAGTATAATCTAATTATCTACTGTAAAATTACATGTAATCCTGTCAGGATTACATGCTACCAAATGTCCTCTTGGGGATTGATGCAATATCATAGGTCTTGAAAAATTATCCTCCTTTTTTTTGCAAAAAATAAGTCTCAATCGAACATGAAATGAGCTAATTAGGATCTTTCTTTCAAACCGTATTTAGACCTAGTCAATATGATCAGAGTGATCAAAAGCTGATTTGCTAATCCTCCTCGATCATAGATCCCACTAATAGGATAAAGCAACGAGCACCACTATTTTGCTCACCTATCAGATGTGGCACAAGCTAATTGGTACGACTCACAGGAGATGAACCATTCATGGGTTGCCACATTGGACAGAGAACGATAATGATCATTTATCAGCATTCTAAGGCATCCTCTCTCCCCCTTTCGGCCAGCACGGTAAACAATCACCACCAGGACATGCTTTCAATTAGAGTGGTCGGTTTGGCCTAAAGTGGGGAGGCGCATTGCTTCCTCCCTTTCAAGTAGATTGGTTGGTTCAGGTTGAAATGAGTACTCCTAGATCTCCTACTTTAGCTCCAAAATCCACCTCAAGCTCTGCCATTATAATGCTCACGCTACCTTCCCCAACTGGTCCCATTTAGTGCAGGCGTGCTACCCATATTGCTGAACTTTTCCCAGTTCCAAAGGAATTCCAAGCAGAACCAGCTAGCTAGTGTAGAATCATTGATCAGGTCTATAGCAAGTAATTGGCGTAGGATTACCTCACACATCCACCAAAGGCTCCATTTCATTCCTCCACCAATTGCCACGGGGGCTGCACATCCGAAAGAGATTAATGGGAGTGGCATCATCATGTCGTCATCATGACACTGGCAGAGAGCATAAAATTATCGCAATATTATATTTTATGGAACCAGTCTAGCTGATGAAGAAGTGTCTCGCGTCAGCTATCTCATGAATCTATCTCGTATTTGGATCTCTTAGCTGCAAGCCGTGCTCTGCCATGCAAGTTTTGGATTGCTTGCAGAAGTTTTCCACTTAGAATTTGGTTTCGAACTCCATCACTCAGATGCCAACCCTGTTGCTTTCAACAAGAGAACACTCAAGAAGTCTTTTCACGTTTCCATGATTTCTCGACTTTTCCGAGCAAACATCTAAATGGCAGCTTGCGTGAGAAGTACTACACTTGTGGAAAAGATCCATCACAGCCAGAGCTAAAAAATTCTAGGAGTTTCTATAGCAATTTTAAGTGAACATTTTTTTTTCATCCATCTATTTAATCCATCTTATACCTGGAGCTGAAGTCAAAAGGGTGACAATCGAAAGATTGAAGAGGGAAACTACTGAAGTTACAGGAAATACTACTTCCTTCCAGTAAAGAGAGGAAAAAGGCTAGATTCTTGTCTGCTGGATTTATATCAGCCTGAAGAATTGGAAGTAGAATTAATGGCAAAACTGTAATCTTCAATTTTGAGCATGTGGTGCTAGTTTGATGATCTACAGGGACTGTAATCGTGTCACATCCACACCCTCTCCATAGACAGAGTCCGGTTTACATTAAATCAATAAAATGAGTGGAGGCTATTCGATTTCCTGTGGCAGGCCAAGCAAGTTTCTTATGCTACTGTCAGTTGCAAATGCTATAGATTGCAATAGAAGATATAACTAAAAAGTTTATTTTTCTAAATCTACTTTCTTGTTGGTTATAATTGGATGGCTATGCAGGGGATAGCCTAGCACTACCTCTTTTTCAATCGAAAAAAAAAAAAATGATTGGATGGCTATATTAGTTGTCGATGGAAGAGAAGGTTGTGTGTCAAGCATGCAAAACTGACAAGTAAGCTAACTTTTGAGGAGGATATCGACATTATAATATAAAAGAAAAGAATATAGTGACAAAGAAAAAAATGGAGCAATTTAATATGATGAAAGAAATTATGGTATGAAACAAGCAGACCGAGGAACATATTAAGACATTTTAAGAATCAATAGAAATTTCAATTTTCCAACCAGTAATGCAGTTCTTGAAGCCTGTTAGACAACTTCAAACGCCATTAGTTCAGTAGAACCACAGAATCGTGACCATCGTTCGACCAACCATCCGCATAAATGTAATTATCAAACCCAGAAACTTCAATCAACTTCTCTAATACCTATCACATTCAGCAAAGTATTCAGTTATCATGCCCACTTCCCATGCAATGAATGCTTAACCTCACACAGATCCATGTGCATGCAAGAGAAAGATGAGTCTTGTAGAGTCGCTAGTTTTACCGTCCCCAAAACAATTCATTTTTCGCACTTGTCCCAAGGAACAAAGAACATCTACATGTCCTGAGACTACCTGCCAACTTTAAGGGAGCCTCCCGATGCCCGACCCACAACACAGCCCTCCCAGTCGGACCTTCTCCCTCCGCCACACGTGAGTTATTGTCTGCACTGAGACGGCATGTGCCCGCTACAGGGAACCACAATCACGGTCCCTCATGGGTTTGCCCCACAAAAGGCGCCTCACGTGGGTAAGAGAGAGCCCGTACTTTTAAGTGGTAGATACTCTTGACTGCAACCGATATGGGACTTTCGAGGCTCAGCCTCCCGATGTCCGACCCACAACAGTACTAGATTATAAATTCTAGAAACTGATGTGTGCTATCATTTTCAAAGAGACATTTGCCATTAAGAACAACATGGTAGGATCGGATTCTGTAAC
The DNA here is from genome assembly GCF_000442705.2 of Elaeis guineensis. Classification (NCBI taxonomy): domain Eukaryota; kingdom Viridiplantae; phylum Streptophyta; class Magnoliopsida; order Arecales; family Arecaceae; genus Elaeis; species Elaeis guineensis. The sequence continues at coordinate 41,613,793 of NC_026002.2, forward strand.
TTTAGATGTATTGATTCTGTTTTTGTTGTAAACTGTTCTAATCCCCTTCAAGGACAAGAAAGAATAAAGTTGTGCACTTAAAAAAATTCAGCTGTTGACCTCTAATTAACAATAATTCTGTTCAGTTAGGCAGAATATTTAGACACCAAAGTGGAGGAACGATTGATGCCCATAATTCGGTAAGCAAAGAAATCTAGTTCAGATTTAATAGCAAGAAATCATAGTTATGACGAGTATTGAATGGTGCTGCTGCTGCCTCAAACCCGCTGGTGCAGTACATCTGGAGTCTATTAGTGGGGTTTGCGTTCGTAGATATTAGAGATATCTATTGGAAGGCAAACTTCGCTGCAGATTAGGTCATCAGTTTTGTTATTGATCATTCTCGTGAAGGCAAATGGATCGATGTATTTCTTTTGCTGATGTCATTTTGTGACATCCTTCTTTCTTACCGTTTTGTATGAACTCTTCCATCTTATCAAAAAAAAAAAAAAAAATAGTATTGCATGGCCGAATAATTCCAACCGAGTTCCTGTTTGTTCTGCAATATAGTAACAAATATTGATGAAACTAAAAGTAATATTTTTGATTCTGATCATCTGTAGCTGCTTCAGGAATTTGCTACACCCAAAGTAACGAGAGGAATATTCATATTAATTTAGAAAACTTTATAGAAAGGCCAGTGTGGTACATAAGCTTGCTTTAGTAATCTCCATCAACTTGCAAAATGTGGCGGGTATACCTGTGGCCAGATTTTGGCGGCCCTCAATCCTATGAGTTAGAATATCATGTGTAATAGCTTAATCTATGTGGGTTATATCTCATCTGTAAGTAGTCTTTCAGCAGAACTTTCGAGTTCGGGCATAAAGGACTGTACAAAGAAGAGTAGCGAGGGAACAAGTGGAACCCCATATGATGAAGGTTTTCTCGTAGCATCCACTCCCAGTGCAGCTATGGCTTCCTTCAGCTCCGCTCTTGTAAAGAAGAGCAGCAAAGTAACCAAAGACTAAAGACCCTATGGGTATATTTGTGACAACAATGTTGTGGTTCACGCCAAAATGCTTGGTACCAAACAGCTCAGGAGTTGCTGAGACGGCAATAGAGGTAATTGCCCCAGTGCATGCGCCAATAATAGCAGTGCTGAGGTACAAGAAAAGTCTGCTTGGATTTAGAAGTAGGAAGAAGGCTCCTGCCATTGGAGCCATCAGTGTGGCCATGAATGCTGGCCTTGACACCATGTACCCACTTCTGAATAGATAAAAGAAGAAATGTCAAATTTGATAAACAGCAGGTCATTTCAGGCCAATAAATAAATAAACAGCAGGTCAACATGCAAAAGGATAAAAATAACAGTAAAAGGATTAAGTGAGCTAATTAAGAGTTTATTTTGGAGTAGGATGCAGAAGCAAATTGATGAAAATTAGAATTATCCACAAGCTTTATATCATTTCCTAATCACCACAAGAACAACATCTTCAAGGTAACAGGGGAAGAAATTTACATCGGAACGCAAAGAAAAAATGATGGAGGACTTAAACTGATTCTTAGATGAATCGTATAAATTTTTCTTGATCAATCTGATCATGCATGCAGAAAAGAAAAGGTGGTGATGTAAATGGAGAGCTTACTTTGTTGAATGGTAGTCCCAGAAAGATGGCATGAGACGACCGAAGAAACCGAAAGAAGAAGACAGGGAGACGAGAGTGGAAGTCTTCGAGAACCGACGAGACTCTGCTATCTGTCCCAAGTTGTTCAAGAAGACCAAACCCAACGTAGCACTGAACATGTAACTGAAGAAATACAACCAAAAGTCGACCTTTCTTAACAGTTGAAGGCCTCCAACTTCCACTGACCCTTCTACTTTCCCATCTTCAGCCCGCCCTTCCAACTCGAGATCAATAACTCTCTCTCCAGTTTCAACCTCATCCACAGTAATATCATGAACTCTCCTCTCCCTCTTGTTCCACCATATCCCTTCTATGCCTTCTTTATACTTCATGTACAAAGGGATCCCCAAAGGAGCAATCAAAAGCAATCCTAGGCTTATCACATGCTCTCTTGATTCAGACTCGATGCTGCCAAAAACTGCACAAATTCCAGTTGCGAGTGTTATGGCAAACATCACCATGAACCCCCAACTCGATCTTGCTTTGTTTTTGGTCTCTGTCGTGCGTAGAAATGGTGAAACTAAAAGAGTAACTAGCATGGGTACGGTGGCATTGAGGAGGAGATATGCCTTGGCACTATTACTGGGCTGTCGTCGGAAGATTGCATCGGCCACAACCGTGTAGACCTTGGCACTCAAACCAACATAGCTTGTGGATAGCCCAACTGCAACATGGCTATCAGAAGGAAAATTTTGGATACAGATTAGGTAGCAGCCAGTGTTGATCCAACATATGCCATTTCCAGCAAGGACAGTGAGCATGAAGAGATGCCAGTAGGATAGATGAGTGTTCTCTAGGAAGAGAAACTGCATGCCATAGCCTATCAGCCCAAAAGTTGCACCAATCACTGAAACCAACCAGAGGGGAAGAAAAATGGCAGCAACACCAGAAAACCAGCCAAAGAGCTTTCCAGCGTCAGAGGCGAAAGCAAGGAAATTGAGCTGGACTTGAGAGATTGATTTAAGATCTTTGAGCTGGGATGAATAGACTGGGAAGTCAGAGTTTGCTCCATTAATGGTTTGGAGCCAGATGGCCCCAACCAAGCTCAGCCATTGAGCAGGGGAAGGAGAAGACATGGTTTCAGAATTTTTCTCACTGCTTGAAGCTGATTGGGGTGGTCTGTATTTTTATAGAAAGATATCGTAATAGCAGCAATCAATGGAGATTAAGACCGTTGTGGCTGTGAACCTGAAATGTGGTTTCTTGCTGACCAGAATGAAAGTAGTTAATTTCTGTAAGGTAGAATTAACACCAGATGAAATGATACTGTGGTAGAGAAAAGCTTAAAATCTATGTCTGTCGACATTTGCGTCACTCCACTCCGCAGGAGAGCGTGCTGCACAAATTCTGGTTGAGAAACCCAAGGGTCTAAACCAGTGCAGCGCGTAACAAAAAGTCACTCTCAAGGAGAGAGTACAGTAAGAGAACAAGCAGTAATGTGAACGTGAAGGCTTGAAGGCCTGGCAAACGTATGCAGTGACGCTATCAATATGTCAGAGGATTTTAAGGACAAGCATCTTGCGTGTCCACATATTTCACATTACACAGACCGATCACAAATAGCATTCATTAATTGGTGCAGGCAAAGAAAGCCAGAACTCATTAACGTTTCAACTTTGCAGTTACAAGTATAACTGAACCACCTTGTAACCTGACATAATATTTTTATGCGACATAGATTATCTCTAAGTGGATGTAAGTTTATGATTCTGAGAACTTCTTTTACTTCGTCTATTGTCGTTAGTGTGTTCTTGGTGGTATAACATGATGATTGATAATTAGTTTAAATTTGTTTGTTCATGGCATGTGTAATGGTCTTCCAATTTTTTCTATAAAAAAGGGGAGAAAAAGATAGTGAGTTTACTTACTTCAGAATGGCCATGCAAGTCTTAGTCACAGAGGGTGAACCAAAAAAAGAAACGTGATGGAGTTTCCTATCTTCTGTTACTCATATTTTTGAATCCCTGAAATCAACACATTTCTTTTATTCTTTAACCAAAAAAAAAGAGGAAAAAAAGAGTCAGAAACACATTTCAATACCATACACATGGAAAACAAATAAAAGCACTTCAGCTTGCATATGGACTTGCTATATAACCACACAACCAAACAGGATCTTCATGTCAATAATTACAGAACATTTGTGCTGGATAGATCTTAGATAATTGAGCAGAGTACTAAAAATGGAAGCATCAAAAGACAGTAAACTAACAAAGGTGATAAAATAATCAGCCCCCACAACAGAATTTTCTATTTCAACTTTTCATTTCTTGCCAATGGAACCACTACAAAGAGAACATGGAAAAAGTTTATCCATCCATTTTACATCAAAAACTCTGTCTATACGTTTGACATACTCTGCATTAGATGGGTGTTTCCTCAGCTCCCTATGTACATGGGGAGTTGGTCAGAAGATGGTGCTTCCAGAGTATCTCTTTGGCTTCCTTTTTATTTCCACTCGCTCTGCACTCCTTGAGGGAAGGATTTTTCCAAAAATAACTAGAATCTGTCAATACGGTAAACACGGGCCAAGCTTTCGTATATGGATCCACATCATTTTAAGCTCCTTTCCTCTGGTGCTCAACACCATAACGATGCCTGATTGCAATTTGATGGAGCTGGTCATATCCGGAAAGAACTGCTCCTGCCATTCCTGGAAGTATGTTGGCAACAGCTCCTCCAAACAGTGCAGAGACCCTCCTTGCAGACTATATGTTGCAAGGCATGGAATGTGCTGTAATACTTTGAAGTATGTCTCTAAGATGACATCATTCTCCCATGCAGCGTATCAGATGAGTATGCACAGACCCCAGAAAATTTAATCACAGCCGACCTAACATCAAACTAGCTAAAAGGTTTCCCTGCAACAATAAAGGAACACTGATGTTGAAACAAAACAGAAATTCTATTCAGGGGAAAAAACATATTTGGATCCTTTTTTGCAGTTCAAATATGGCTTTGCAATCACAATTGCAGAGATCCAAACAGTTGTCGTAGAAGCCTGCAGTTCAATTACAACACTTGCAACTGCAACCTACCCAATTATAGACAAATAAACAGCCCTTATATTTAAGATCTTCAGACATGCAAGGCATAAGATATTAAGTTCCGTTGGCATTCCCTTCCTTGAGGCATATACTAGTTGGTTTTGCTATTTTCTTCTGTCTCCATTATTTCATGTAAAACCATCCACCTTTATACATACCAATTTTTACTTAGAAAGTGAAAAACCTTCTTACATATAAGGTCGGGACTTTACGAAAAGAAAGAAAGTAAGAAGTATATTCACTATCACTGGAGTCGGAACAGAGACCAAAAGTTCTCTCCCTATTGCCTAGTTAGCAAGAAAGCTCACCATCTTATCAAGCACCACATGCAACTAAAAATTACTGCAAGAACCTTAGATGAAACGTTTCTGTTTTTCCTCACAGGGCTTGGACCTCCCAATTGCTTCAAGAGGAGGAAAACATCTTCCTGTACTTCGCTGCAGCCACAGCAAAGAAAGATTTTTCTGGAATACTGTTAGAAACTATAGAACCTAATGCTTAGTGCTGAATAACTAAGAGATTATTGCTTATTTAAAATCTCAACCTCCTGTGCTTTCTCCATAGTTTAACAGTACAATTTTTGTTTCATCAATTACCAAAAGATCTGCTGCTAGCTGGAGAACTGAAAAACAAAAGCAAGTCATCTAGAACAAATGACAATATGCAGCTGCAAGGCCTACAGGATGCTGGTCCACTGTCCTTATTCCATGGACTGGTGGTGAAATTGCTAAGCTACATGTCACGTAGTTATCCATGATGTGACAGCTTTCATGATCTAAATAAAGTTGGGTTGCAGCGAAGCTTGATCATGAATTTGGCACATCGAGAATGAAAGAGTGCAACAAGCTGTGGTGCTGAAATTGGTCCACAGATTTGTTTCAGCATTGAAAATCATGCCATCAAGATGGATATGTGCAATTTTGTTTTCTGCCAAAATTTCTATGACATGCCAGCTAAAACAAAGGCTCCTAGGCTTATAAACATTTTATGTCAACCACATAAAAGGCAAGGGTTTGCCTTTGATGCTTCATATAATGGTTCACCCAGAGAATGTGATTGCCCCATGCCAGACTAGTCTAGAGGTTCGGCTGGCACGTCGTTGTTTACTTTGGAAAGGGAACAAATAACATGATCTGAAGATTTTGATGCTTAGAGCCTGCCAGTCCCAAGCGCGCGATAGCTAACAGTTGTGGTGCATATTTAGCAAAAGAGAGCTGCCTGTAAGTCAAAATAGAGTATTTATAGCATGAAGAAGACTTCTTCCTAGATTCAGGACTCAGGACTAAAGCCAGAATATTGATTGATTTGACCATTGCCATCCAAATGTTATCATGTAAGCTTTCTGTCTTCAGAAAACATTCTTGGATGAATTCACCAAGGAAATCAAAGGATAAGTTTCATATGAGAAAATTAATGTATATCATTGGAATCAGATTGTGGAGGATTGGGAGTTTATGTTCATCTAAAACTAATGTTTCTGCCAACATATGGCCGGTACACAGGCTCAAGCTGAAATGCAGAGAAGAAATTGATTTGCTGTCCAGAATATTGTGCTGTTTTCAAGGCTAAATGAGTGCTCTGTCCAAAATCGTTCTCAACAGTTGCAGTGTGGCATGTTTTCGCTAAAATTGTTTTGCATATCTGAAGAGAGGTAATAAACGATTATCAAAAGGTTTACCATGTATTGTGTTAAGACTGAGATGTCTAGTTCTCAACGTCAATTAATAAAGATAGTTGACAGCCTCTGTCATACTATTCTATCATATATATTGTAACACCCGATCCATTTGGACCTTGAATCAGGCCCAAAATCTGAGAAGCCCAAAATCCATACAAAAAAAAAAAAAAAAAGAACGGGAAGAAGACTCCCGATAAATAAGACTCCCCTCTCCCTCACGAGTCTCCACGGCGATCGTTGAGCTCGATTCCTTCTCTTTTTCCCTTGGAAGCCGCGGCATTCTCTTCTTGTGTTCATCGAAAATCAGATGTCAAAGAGGCCACCAGAGTTCAGATAAGGTTCAATCTTTCTTCCTCTCCCTCTTTTCTTTCTTCCCATAGTTTTAGACTCCTCGTTGGCCGTCGGAATCGCCGGAAATTCCATGAATCATAAAATCTCTATTCAGCTGAAACTTTTTCCTCTCTTTTCCGGCCACCAGCGCCATCGGTTGCAGCGTCTCATCTCCGAGATCAGACCCCCATCTCTCTCTCTTTCCTTGAGTGCTTGGCTGTCGGCAACCGGCCAATGGCCGAAAATCATGAAGAAAGGGAACGGATCTCCTATTTTTTGATAAATTAAAAAAAAAAAAAAAAGAAAGCTTACCGGCCAAACTTCGTCGCCGGCCAGCTTATGTGGTCGGCCATCGCAGCCGAACCTCTGACCGAGCCACCGCCCTTGCCGGAGCCAAGTCGAAACCCCTTAGCCCGTCCCCTATTTCGGCCCAAGGGAGGTCGCGGAAAGAAGGAAAAGAAAAGGAGAAGAAAAAAGAAGAAGAAAAGAAAAAAAGAATAAGAGAAAAAGAGAAAAAGAGAAAGAGAAAAAAAATAAAAAAAAGAATAAAAAAAAAATTTCTCTCTCCTCTCCCTTCTTTCTCTCTCTTTTCCTCTCTCCTCTCTCTATTTTTTCTCTCTAGATTCTCTCTCTACTTTCTCTCTAGAATTTCTCTCGATAGGGTCTTTTTACTCTCTCTTTCTCTCTTTAACTGCATCACAGACCCTAGGATAAACTTGAGATGAAAATAAGATGATCTGAGATTGCTCCGAAATTCATGTAGTAGATCTGATCTCAATCCGATCCTATTCGAAATTTATAACATTTGATCCATATTAAGTCACCCTGATAGGACCACCGATGATCTCGATCATAATTGCCTCATCTAAAAGAATATGAAAATTCTCTCTCTACTTTCTCTCTCTAAAATTTTTTCTCTTTTCATGAATTTTCTTTCTCTAGAAGTCTTGTGGACCAATGGAGGGTCCAGATACTCAGACAAATCTCGATTTTGGGTAATCTTAGGAGAAGTCCTGGATTTGTGTTATTAGGATCGATTATCGATAATTTTTTCATATATGATTTTTACATTTGATCAAGGTTATGAAGCGACACGGTTGTCTGTATAAGATATCGAGTGGAATATCTTATTTTCAAAATTCATAAATCAAAGAAGAACATTGATTTCTATGCTTGGATCAGTCATCGATAAAGGTAAGAATCCCTGTACATGATCACCACTATATATATGCTATTTTACTATTGGTCTTACATCATTGATTTTGCATCGTTGGATTTGAGATCGATGAATTTATTATATCTGAGATACTGTTATTTGATTTTGAGCATGAGTATGTTATGTCAATATATATGTATCAAAGATTGATGGCATGATTATATAGATATGACATATCTAAATTGATCATAATATAAGTCGAAATTGATTTGATGAAATCAACACATAATGAGTAAATGAAAAAGAAAAATATGGTATGGACTAGCCTTGTCATGTGGAACAGTCCGTCAGGAGCTTATGCCTGGGATAGTCCCCATTGGCTTATAGATGGATCAACCGGCCAGGAGCTCATGCTTGGGACAGTCCGTCAGGAGCTTATGCCTGGGACAGCCTCTCACGAACTTTCGTATGTGGGACAACCGGTCAGGAGCTCATCCTGGGACAACCTTGAAAGGCTTTTAAGTAAAAATTGATTCAGATGATGACTAAGATATAGACTTGGTTAGCCCAGAGTCAGAAAGAAAAGGTTAAAAATTACGTGATTATGAAAAAAGAAATGAAAGATAAGACATGAAATAATTGTTGAACAAAAGTATTTCGCCTATTAATATATGATGATATATTTTTTTTGACAAGATAGATAATTTATAAGTATTTGCATTATTTCGGATATTGAACATGAGATTTTATGTCTTATTGCTTATCCTTATTTTCAGATTATATTATTATATTGGTGTGATATGAGAATTCTTACTGGACTGTAAAGCTCACGTCCCTTCATTTTTTTTTCTTCTCAGAGTTACAGGACGCTCATGATTGGCTATAGTTTGGATTGCGGGTGAGCAGATGAATAAATAGAATGTCATGATATCTGATCAGAGGATTGAAAGAATTTTATTTATAATTATACAAGTTTTACAAATTATTATTAAAATTAGATATTATGAATGTTGAGGTTGTAAGAAATTATTTTTGACTTTGCATATTCTTTAGGTCTTGCTCTAAGGAGTGTACGGTCATCACGTATCCGACCCAAGTGTTGGATTCGATGCATGACAGAATGGTATCAGAGCTTAGGTTATGATCATTGGAGATTATGATATGAGTAATTAGGATATGATAGAATAGTATTAGAACTTAAGTTATGATCATTTGGAGATTATGATATAAGTGATTAGGATATGATAGAGTAATATCTAAACTTAGGTTTAAGATCATTAGAGATTATAAAATGATATCAAAGTTTTATGTATAATCAATAGGATGTGACAGAGTGATATCCGAGAATATAACAAAAGTAGTATTAAAACTTTAAGATCATTAGGGACTGTGACATTTCTAGGATTATAATCAATAGAGTATGATAGATAATATCAGAGTTTAAGATTATGATCATTAATAATGTGATAGAATGATATTAGAGTTTAAGTTATAATCACTAGAGAATATGACTTAAATGGTATTGATCTTAAAGTTATAATTATTCAAAATTATGACTTTAGTGATATTTGAACTTAGATTATGATCATAAAGAACATGATAGACATAAAAGAAAAGAATCAATATTTGAATTTTGAATTAATAGATATTATGATAAAAATTATGCATAAATAGTATATGATGTCTATAATAAAATTGACGAGTATATATTGAATTTCAATTAATAAGATTAACCAAAGTATGAGAAGAGTTGACCCTGGAATGAAGTGCAAGGTATTGATAAGTTATGTTGAGTATGCTAGATGATTTTGGAATATTAAACTTATATGATTGAAGATCATGATATTTTTTCTAATTTTAATAATAATTATCTGAGTATTATAAATTTTAGACTTATCAAAAAAAAAATAATTAGGATATGGTCTAAGAAGAAATTGTATCATATGAAAGAGAAATATTTTTAAGTATTGAATTTATAAGAGGATCATATATGAAACTCAAATTTAGATGAAAAAAATATGCTTGGATTTTATTATAAAAATATGAGATACACATCTTGATAAAATCTTTGGTTATTCAAAAAATCATATTTGGATATGATTTCTTGATCTTTTAAGTTGCATTGAATTTCAAGTCAAAAGCTTGCTTTTCTAAGTGGATCTAAGGTATTTTGATATTGTTGTTTAATTGAATAAGAAAATTAATTTTGTTAGAGTATGATATACACGTTATGATAAAATCTTTAATAATTTATATTTCAATCTTTAGATTAGATTTCTTACTTTTTCTTGTGATTATTGAAGATAGTGGATGATAATTCAAATTAAATTTAGATTTTTGAGCTAATCTAAGGTATCTTGTTATTGTTAAAATTTTGAATGACTTATATAAGAGACAATATTTTGCATGAATTTATCTATTAATGCAAAAGATTGTGATGACGGGAGTTTTACAAGAAATAACCAAGTTAATTCTACTTACAAAGATGTTGACTTGAGTTCTTCTAGCTTCTTCAAGTTGGAGTTAATCTTTTTGCAAAGAAAGGTTGGTTTGGAAGTTGTCTAAATGATTGTAAGATAAATCTAAGGTTAACTTTAATTAATTCTTGATATATTGGATTCTTGAAAAGTAAAAAGCTTATATAATGATTTTAAATATAGGAAGTGGATCAAGATTTAATTTTGATATGCTATACCCAAAGATAGTAAAGATAAAGAAACTTAAAGTTTTACTCTAAGTCTTATATAAAATTTGAAGATTGAATCTATCTTTGATTGATCTAACATACAAAGATATTCTTATCTTTTGATAAACCTATATAATTTGATAAATTAAGATCAGAGTGCACAGCACAAGCATGATGGATTAAATTGATTAAAAATATTAATTTTTTGATTCAAAGGATATTATGATGGAATATATTAGTTGTAAATAAGAAAGAATTTTATTGATAATGAAAGGATGCTACAGATTTTGATCTAAATTGATCATAGTCGGGTAATTTTTGTTAGTAGGTTACTTCATTGTAGATAGTGTCAAGAAATCCTAGATATCTCAAGTTTATTATTAATAGCTTGATAGTTCTGTTATTAGTTCAAACCTAGAATGTCTTGACACAGATCTCATATTTTTTTAAATTTAATATTGTTACTCGAACTAACATAGAAGATTGAGATTTTCTTAAGATAAAAATCTATCTATTAAATTAATTGAAAGATCAAGAGAAGAAAGAAATCGATAATTGTGAAGAGTGTCCAATGTTCGATCTTTCTTTATTTTTACATCATAAGTAGTGTGAGACAATTATGAACTTTGAGTGGAATGTATTAAATAAATAACTAGGATATTTTAATATAAGATCAAAATATTACTGTTCTTCAAAAAAAAAATAGTACGAAGAGAATGAGTTTGAGACCTCACATAAGTTTATTATATCAAAATCTTGTAAAACAAATATTATGTAAGGCAGACTATTAAAAGCTTGAGAATGACATGAAGAATATATACTTTGAAATACGTATCTCAAACGACATAACTTAATTTTGAGGATGAAATTATTTGAAGAGGGGAGAATGTAACATCCAGCCCATTTAGACCTTGGACCAGGCCCAAAATCTGAGAAGCCCAGAGCCCATATAAAAAAAAATAGAATGGAAAAAAGACTCCCGATAGGAGTCTTCTTCTCCGACAAAAAGGGTTCTAGGATCCTTAAAACTCTAGGACACTATAAATAAGACTCCCCTCTCCCTCACGAGCCTCCACGACGATCGTTGAGCTTGATTCCTTCTCTTTTTCTCTTGAAAGCCGCGGCACTCTCTTCTTGTGTTCGTTGAAAATCGAAGGTCGAAAAGGCCACCGAAGTTTAGGTAAGGGTTCAATCTTTCTTCCTCTCCCTCTTTTCTTTCTTTCCATGGTTTTAGACTCCTCACTGGCCGTCGGGATCGTCAGAAATTTCATGAATCATGAAATCTCTGTTCGATCGAAACTTTTTTTCTCTTTTTCGGCCACCGACGCCGTCGATTGTGGTGTCTCATCTCCGAGATCGGACCTCCATCTCTCTCTCTCTTTCCTTGAGTGCTTGGCTGCCGAGATCGGCCAATAGCCGAAAATCATGAAAAAAGAGGATGGATCCCCTATTTTTTGAGAAATTTAAAAAAAAAAAGAAGAAAAGCTTACCGATCGAACCTCATCGTCGGCCAGCTTATGTGGTCGGCCGTCGCAGCCGAACCTTCGGCCAAGCCATCGCTCTCATCCGAGCCAAGCCGAAACCCCTCAGCTTGTCCCCTATTTCGGCCCAAGGGAGGTCACAAAAAGAAGGAAAATAAAAGAAGAAGAAAGAAGAAGAAGAAAAGAAAAAAAGAAAAAAAGAAAAGAGAAAGAGAAAAATAAAAATAAAATAAAAAAAGAATGAAAAAATTTTCTCTCTTCTCTCCCTCCTTTCTCTCTCTTTTTCTCTCTCCTCTCTACTTTCTCTCTCCAATTTCTCTCTCTAGATTCTCTCTCTATTTTCTCTCTAGAATTTCTCTCTCTAAGATCTTTTTATTCTCTCTCTTTTTCTCTCTAACTGCATCACAAATCCTAGGATAAACTTGAGATAAAAATAAGATGATCTGAGCTTGCTCCAAAATTCGTGCAGTAGATCTGATTCCAGTCCGATCCTATTCGAAATTTATAACATTTGATCCATATTGAGTCACCTTGATAGGACCTCTGATGATCTCGATCATGATTGTCAACCCTAGGATAAACTTAAGATAAAAATAAGATGATCTGAGCTTGCTCTAAAATTCGTGCAGTAGATCTGATCCCAGTCCGATCCTATTCGAAATTTATAATATTTGATCCATATTGAGTCACCTTGATAGGACCTCTGATGATCTCGATCATGATTGTCTCATCTGAAGGATACGAAGATTTTCTCTCTACTTTCTCTCTCTAAAATTTTTTCTCTCTAGAATTTTCTCTCTCTTCATGGATTTTCTCTTTCTAGAAGTCTTGTGGACCAATGGAGGGTCCAGATACTCAAACAAATCTTAATTTTGGATAATCCTAGGAGAAGTCATAGATTTGTGTTATTAGGATCGATTATCGATAATTTCTCCATATATGATTTCTATATTTGATCAGGGTTATGAAGCGATACGATTGTCTGTATAAGATATCGAGTGGAATATCTTATTTTTAAAATTCATAAATCAAAGAAGAACATTGATTTTTATGCTTGGATCAGTCACCGATAAAAATAAGAATTCCTGTACATGATCACCATTATATATATGCTATTTTACTATTAGTCTTGCATCATTGATTTTGCATCATCAGATTTGAGATCGATGAATTTATTATATCTGAGATACTGTTATTTAATTTTGAGCATGAGTATGTTATATCAATATATATGTATCAGAGATTGATGGCATGATTATATGGATATGACATATCTAAATTGATCATAATGTAAGTCGGAATTGATTTGATGAAATCAACACATAATGAGTAAATAAAAAAGAGAGATATGGTATGGACTAGCATTGTCAAGTGGAATAGCCCGTCAGGAGCTTTTGTCTAGGACAGCCCGTTAGAAGCTTATGCCTGGGACAGCCCCCACGGGCTTATAGGTGGATCAGTCGGTCAGGAGCTCATGCCTGGGACAGCTCGCCATGAGCTATGCCTGGGATAATCTCTCACGGACTTTCATATGTGGGACAGCCGGTCAGGAGCTCATCCTGGGACAGCCTTGAAAGGCTTTTAAGTGAAAATTAATTCGGATAATAACTGAGGTATAGACTTGGTTAGTCCAGAGCTAGAAAGAAAAAATTAAAATCATGTGTTTATGAAAAGAGAAATGAAAGATAAGACATAAAACAATTGTTGAACAAAAGTATTTCGCCTGTTAATATATGATGATGTATTTCTTTTGACAAGACAGATAATTTATAGGTGTTTGCATTATTCCGGATATTGAATATGAGATTTTATGTTTTATTGCTTATTGTTATTTTCAGATTATATTATTATATTGGTATGATATGAAAATTCTTATTGGACTGTAAAGCTCACACTCCTTCATTTTTTTTTTCTTCTCAGAGTTACAGGACGCTCATGATTGGCTATAGTTTGGATTGCGGATGAGCAGATGAATAAATAGAATATCATGATATATGATCAAAGGATTGAAAGAATTTTATTTGTAATTATACAAGTTTTACAAGTTATTATTGAAATTAGATTTTATGGATATTGAAGTTGTAAAGAATTATTTTTGGCTTTGCATATTTTTTAGGGCTTGCTCTAAGGAGTGTGCGGCCATCACGTATCTGACTCGGGTATTGGGTTCAGGGCGTGACATATATATTTATATGTATGTACACACACAATATAGATAGATAGATAGGTAGATAGTTAGAAATAGGGTAGCTGATGCGTAGTCGTTGATAGCACCAAAAATAACTCTACTCATTGCGTAGGTAGGATGAGTCGAAATCGTATCCTCAGGGACTTTGGGCTAAGTTGAGATTATAAAATAAAAGAAAGAAGCGTTATTTTTGATTTAAAAAATAAATTATCTTAAAATTAATATAATTAAAAATAAAAAGCTCGAGAGTTTTGAATTAATTTTGCACTAGCAGAGTTGTATCTCTTTTTTAATTAAATAGATACGATTAATCTTAAGAAAAATACCTATCTTTTCTCGACACACCCCGTATCCGTAGATCATGGCGTGTCTCCGGAAAGTACTAGGTAAACAACTCTTCTTTCTTCGGCACGCCCCGTACCCATAGATCACAGTGCATCTTCGGAAAATAAAAGTTGTTTCTAATATTAATCTAACAGGAAAGCATAAATAAAAGCATATGAAAGAGAGCAAATAAAGAACTCATGACGATTTAAATAAAAAGCATAATCTTTATTGCATATAAAAAAATACAAGAAAGTTTAGAACAATAAACCATCTCTGTGTCGTTACAAAATTTCTTCTCTACTCTCGAGACTACTGGCCTAGCTGCTCATGAAGTAGTCCCTTTCTATTCCTCTATGCAAGGCTCTAGAAGAATTTCTGGAGCTCCTCCTCCAATGAGAGTACAAAAGCCTTTTTATAGGTGTTAGGAGGGAGGAGTTTTACATGGTTTTTCGATGTGAGACTAAAAAAAATATTAAGGACTAAAAGATGGATGGATGAGATGGAAAGATCACAAGCAGATAAAGAAAATATAAATTCTTCCTCTTGAAATATTTCGAAGTATATATTTTTTCCTTTAATTTTCAATCCATCGCCCATCTGTTCCCACGAACCCACGCTGCCTCGCGCTCGCTGCCTCGCACCCACGCTGCCGCTTGTCCGCACCTCCGCATGCCTGCATGACCGCGTGACTTGCATGACTGCGTGACTGCTCCTTGCCGATTACAAAAAGAAACTTTTGTTTCTTTAAAATGACTTCTATATCCTCTTTGGATTTCTTGCATAGTATCTTCATTTTCTATAATACCGTATGCATCCTTCTTTTATTTAAATTTTATTTTAAGTCTAATTTTCTTCAAACTTGAGTCTTTTTGATCTACGAATCGGACTCTTTGTATCGACGATCACCTTTTCTGTAAAACATAAAAGGAAGCATCAAATTCTTAATAAATAAAATAAATTAACTATAATTTTCTACTTTAAATGATTTAAATTAAGTGTTTATCACACCCTCTAATTTGAATTTTGCTCGTCCTCGAGTAAAATAGATATATCATCATTGTGTACCGACTCGATCTTGAATAAAAAATTAGGTTAGGTATCCCAAAAGGTAGATGATACCTGGTCAGACCATTAAAGAGATATTTTATTGGATTATCAATTTGATCCAATTAGTGGCTGAGTATTAACTAAAAAAATTTCAAGAGCTTTTCTTTCACCAACTCCCCACTTTACTCTTTAAATCCTCTAACTTAATGTGAGAGAGATTTATTATCTTCTTGCAATTTAGTCTCCTTATTATCCACTATTTTTTTTTAACATTGCCCACCTTTTTACGCGAACCATAATGCTTACTTAAGCGAAAGGGTCCGGTTACTCAGTAGAAAACCAATATTTTTTTTTTCTTTTTTTAAAGTAAATTTTATGAAAAATTTTTGCATACCTCGATCTTTCTACCCAATCTCTCATGAAGCAGATTCTTTATGGAGGTCAGTAAGAAGAGGGTTGTAGAATCACTCCTAAAATTTGGTCTAGTCTAAATCCTACCATTCATTGGATTTTCTTAATAATTTATTCCTCAGTATCTCTAAAATTATCTTGATCGTTAATCATTCATTGATTAGGATACCTAATTGACTCTTAATTAAAATAAAATTTGGATACACAAAACTAATTATTTCTAACCATACTTGAGGATTTAATTAATTTTCTTCCCCCCCAACTTAATCTACATTATCCTCAATGGAGTAGGAAAGCAAAAAAAATAAAAGGAGAGAGTGCACCTGGGATAATTTTGCTTCGAAAGTTGAAGATAGCTTCATTGATTAATAGGCTCTTGTTCTAAATTCCTGTTTGCTGCAGTAAAGTAAAAAAATATGAAATCGTTGGGTTGCCTCCCAACAAGCGCTAAGTTTTACGTCTTCAGCCAGATGTCAAGTTTATTGACAGACTTTTCTATATAGAGCGATCCTTTATTCTTAAAAAAAATAAAGATCAGTTAAAATAAAATAAAAAAAATTTGGGTTGCCTCCCAAAAAGCACTAAGTTTAACGTCTTCAGCCAGACGCTAAAAGAGTGTCTATCCTATTCTTGCTCGAATCTTAACATGAGTGTCGATCCCTCTTTAAGAAATAATATGTCCTAATACAATTCCTTTCCGCACCATGAAATGGCTCTTTTCCCAACTTAGGACAAGATTTGTCTCCATACACCGTTTAAGAACTTTGAAAAGATTATGGAGACAATCCTCAAAGGTGGTTCCAAACACAGAAAAATCATCCATAAAAACTTCAAGATATTTGTCCATCATATCCGAAAAAATGGTCAGTATGCACCGTTGAAATGTAGCGGGTGCATTACAGAGCTCGAATGGCATACGCCGAAAAGCGAAGGTGCCATAAGGGCAGGTGAAGGTAGTCTTTTCTTGGTCATCCGAAAATATAGGTACTTGATTGTACCCTGAATAACCATCAAGAAAATAGAAGAATCTTTGTCCTGCTAACCATTCTAAGATTTGATCGATGAAAGGCAATGAAAAATGATCCTTCCTAGTAACGCCATTTAGTTTTCTATAATCTATGCATACTCGCCATCCAGATGATATGCGAGTGGGAAGCAGTTCACCTTCTTCATTCTCAACCACAGTAATACCTGATTTCTTAGGTACTACTTGAGTGGGACTGACCCATTTACTATCGGATATGGGGTAGATGATTCCAGTATCTAACCACTTTACCACCTCTTTCTTTACTACTTCACGCATGTTTGGGTTCAATCTCCTCTGCATATCTCGATGTGGTTTGGCATTTGCCTCAAAATGAATATGGTGCATGCAAATGGAGGGGTCAATTCTTTTTAAATCGGTAATAGACCAATCGATAGCCTCTTTGTGTTCCTTCAGAATACCAACCAATTGTGCTTTCTGATTAGGGATCAAGTCTGATGCAATGATTGCCGGGAGAGTTTCATTGGGTCCTAGAAATACATACTTGAGCGTAGCAGGAAGGAGTTTCAATTCTAACGTAGGTGGTGATTCTAAAGATGGGGCTATTGGTGTACTGGCTAATGTGGGCAATGTCTCATACTTGATTGTCCATGGAGGAGTGGTTTTATCATGTGGTGTATCCAACAAGGTGTTAACTTCTTTCATATATCCCTCAAAGTCATACACTCCAAAGTGAGCCAAGCAAGTATCTAAGGGGTCTGGTGCTAGAATTGTGGATGTTGCATCTTCTATAATGTCTTCTAGTGTATCTACTTCGAAGCAACTATCCATTGATGGTCCTTAAGAAGCACCAAACACATTCAGTCTCAGTTTTTTATTCCCAAATGATACGTCCATGACTCCTGTCCTATAATTAATGCATGCATTTGTCGTAGCTAGGAAGGGTCGTCCTAAGATAATGGAAATTTGTCTTGAGTTGCCACTTAGTTCCATGTCAAGAACCAGAAAATCAACTAAAAAGTAAAACTCATCTACCTTGATCAAGACATCCTCAAGCATTCTACGTGGTTCCTTAATTGATCTGTCGGCTAACTGCAGTGTGACTGATATGGGTTTCAGTTCTCCGAATCCAAAAAGTTCATACACCGAACTAGGTAAAAGATTCACACTTGCCCCTAAGTCTAGAAGAGCTTTTTCAATGTGATAATCTCCTATAACACAGGAAATGATGGGGGCTCCTGGGTCTTTAAGCTTTGGAGGAATGGCATACTGGAAGACAGAACTAGTCTGTTCAGTGAGGCGTACTTTCTTTGAGATTTGTGATCTAGATTTATATTTTTGGGTGCACAAATCCTTCAAAAATTTGGCATAAGCAGGGACCTGTTTGATTGCGTCTAGAAGAAAAAGATTGATTTGGACTTGCTTAAACAATTTCAACATCTCGTCAAGTCTTCCTCTCTTCTTATCTGTAAAAATAGGGGCTTTCAGGGCATCCGATAATGGAGCTTTAGGCAAGTAAGATGATTCTGGTGCAGTTGGTTCATTCTCTATTTTCAGGTCCTCCTTGTTCTTGGGTGATTTGGCTTTGGTTAAAGGTTTAGAGTCGGTCTCATTGGTTTTACTAGTGTGTTCAATGACCTTCCCACTTCTCAGAGTCATGATTGATTTGGCGTGTTCAAAAAAAGCTTCTGGGGTATTAGAGCTCTCAATCACAAATTGCCCTCTTGGGTTGCTCTCGGATTGGCTAGGTAATTTTCCTCCTTCCCTCCTACTGAATGCAGTCACTAGTTGACTTATTTGGGTTCCAGCTTAGCAATGGATTGTGTGTGGGAGTTAAGGGTCTGAGTGTTGACTTCTAATCGTTTTAGTGCTTTCAGAATTTTTTTCTTAAAAGCTGAGCTATGACCAGTAGTAGACGGTTGAGGAGTATTTTGAAATTGATGGTATGGTCCATTCCTATATGTTGGATCCTGATATTGAGGTCGAGATGCGGCAGGGCCAACCACTGGTTGTGGTCTTCAGAAAAAATTTAGATGGTTTCTCCAGCCGGGGTTATGAGTGTTCGAATAAGGATCGTTTCCTGATCTGCGAGCTTGTTGGACTTGAGCTTGCTGAACCTGCTCATGCACAAACTCAAAAAATTGAGGTGCAGCTGGGCATTCACTAACAAAATGGTTCGAACTTGCACACAATGTACAAACTTCTTGGATTGGGTTAGGTGGAATCGGAGATTGTCCAGTATTTAGAAGACGGTCTAATTTTTGAGACAGTTCATCTACCTTACTGTGGATATCCATGACGTTTCCAATCTGATAAATTCTACTTCTTTTTTGTTGAAGCATGGGTTGTTCTCTAAAGGTGGCAGACATATGATGTAGGGAATTCTCACTAAGTGTTTCAAAGAGCTGCCAGGCTTCATCCTCACTCTTTAGCATGAATATCCCACCACATGATGCATCAACTATTTGTCAGTGTTTCTTCGATAGACCATCATAAAAACACTGACAAAGTTGCCATTTAGGGACAGCATGGTGTGGATATTTACAAATGAGGTCCCTTAACCTTTTTCATGTCTCATGAAAAAGTTCACCCTCCAATTGGAAAAAACTAATGATAGCTTTTCTAATTTGATTTATTTTTTCAATTGGAAAGTATTTCTTAAGAAATTCTCTCTGAAGATGATCCCAAGTTGAAATGGTTCTAGAGTTTAAGGAGTTTAACCAATGCTTGACTTTGTCCTTAAGTGAAAAAGAAAACAGTTTCAACCTAAGGGCATCATCGGAGAAGTTTTAGATTTTTACTGTGGAACAAATTTCAAGAAATTCATCCAGGTGTTTGTATGGGTCCTCGTTACTAAGTCCATAGAATGATGGCAATATTTGAATAATGCTAGACTTAATCTCATATTGGGTAGCTTCTATTGGAGGTGCTTGAATGCATGGAGAGTAGGTATACGAGGATGGAGTGAAATATTCTCTCAATGAGCATGAAGGATTAGCCTCACCAGGTGTAGCCATGTTTCTAACTCGGATAGTCCTAAGAGTCTTTTCTAATTCTTCGTCTAATGGTTGCAATTCGGGTTTTAGTGATCGTCGACCTAACATGCAACTAAAAGGTCTATGTAGGACTATCCTAGTCTGTTAAGGATCATTTTTTTTTATTAAGAGAAGAAGAGAAGAGAGAAAAGAGTTCTAAAGAAGAGATCCTAAGAAGTCCTAAAACTAATAGAAGAATTAGTTATGGTTAGATTTTAATTACAATCAAGTTAGCAGGCAGTGGACTCTCTATCCTAAAGTTACCCTAATTCTAGACAGCTCCTAACTGTAGTTAGCCTTCAAACCCTCCAAGTCGAAGCTTGACCAACCAACTGGCCAGATAAGTGTAAGGTTGGTGGGAGTCCCCCCGTTGCTTTCCTTAGACACCAATTAAATTGGCCAGGTCAGCGAACGGAACCAATTAAAAATCACCTTCCTTCGGGCCCAGTCGTCCCGCAAACCACTTGCCTAGACACCAGCTAGCTGACCAAGTCTAACTTGGTTCAACTCTCAGGGTCACTTGTCCTAATGAGCTCGAAATCCTTAGGGGTCAACGTCTAATTAATTTTAGATTAAGGTCTAGGTTATGCAAATGCAAGGGAGTGATTTGTGAGTCAAGGAAGGGTGATCAAATCTCCACCTTATCTTAGTTACTGGGTTGCGCCTTTAAAGTTAATTATGGAGATGCAATGCAAAGAAACAAGATGTCCAATCAAGTTAAAAATTTTTATATTTGAGGTTACGCTATTTTAGTTAAGTGTTATGAAATGTCAGTGGCTTTTTTTTTTTAATTCAACCGTGCCAAGGTCCCCGACAATGGCGCCAAAATTTGATGCGTAGTCGTTGATAGCACCAAAAATAACTCTACTCACTACGTAGGTAGGATGAGTCGAGATCGTATCCTCAGAGACCTTGGACTAAGTTGAGATTACAAAATAAAAGAAAGAAGCATTGTTTTTTATTTAGAAAATAAATTATCTTAAAATTGATATAATTAGAAAATAAAGAGCTCGGAAGTTTTGAATTAATTTTGCACTAGCAGAGTTGTATCTCTTTTTTAATTAAATAGATGCGATTAATCTTAGAAAAAATATCTATCTTTCCTCGGCACACTCCGTACCCGTAGATCACGGTGTGTCTCCGAAAAGTACTAGGTAAACAACTCTTCTTTCCTCGGCACGCTCCGTACCCGTAGATCACGGTGCGTCTCCGGAAAGTAAAAGTTGTTCCTAATATTAATCTAACAGGAGAGCATAAATAAAAGCATATGAAAGAGAGCAAATAAAGAACTCACGACGATTTAAATAAAAAGCATAATCTTTATTGCATATAAAGAAATACAAGAAAGTTTAGAACAATAAACTATTTCTGTATCATTATAAAATTTCTTCTCCACTCCCGAGACTGCTAGCCTAGCTGCTCATGAAGTAGTCCCTTTCTATTCCTCTATGCAAGGCTCTAGAAGAATTTCTGGGGCTCCCCCTCTAATGGGAGTACAAAAGCCTTTTTATAGGTGTTAGGAGGGAGGAGTTTTATATAGTTTTTCGATGTGGGACTAAAGAAAATATTAAGGACTAAAAGATGGATGGATGAGATAGAAAGATTACAAACAGATAAAGAAAATATAAATTCTTCCTCTTGAAGTATTTTCAAATATATATTTTTTTCTTTTAATTTTCAATCCATCGCCCGTCTGTTCCCACGAACCCGCACTGCCTCGCGCCCATGCTGCCGCTCGTCCGCGCCTCCGTGTGCCTGCATTACCGCGTGACTTGCATGACTGCATGACTGCTCCTTGCCGATTACAAAAAGAAACTTTTATTTCTTTAAAATGACTTCTATATCTTTTTTTGGATTCTTTGCAAAGTATCTTCATTTTCTATAATACCGTATGCATCCTTCTTTTATTTAAATTTTATTTTAAGTACAATTTTTTTCAAATTTGAATCTTTTTGATCTACGAATCGGACTCTTTGTATCGACGATTATCTTTCCCGTAAAATATAATAAAAAGTATCAAATTTTTAATAAATAAAATAAATTAACTATAATTTTTTATTTTAAATGATTTAAATTAAGTGTTTATCAGTAGCTTTCATCTTTCTTGGCGTTACATCATCACTTTCACAGCTCATAAGGCCTCTAATCTTGGCTTGCTGGTACACTTTCACAGCTCATAAGGCTTCTAATCCTGGCTTGCTGGTACCTTGGCTGTGAAGTCTGAGGATTAGACCTGTGCTCCGTTGATTGTTTTAGTTTGTTTGATCTCAGGAGTGCCGATAGGGGTTGGGTTTTTGTTGGGTCTCTAGCAGAAGGCCTACATATCTCTTTTCTCTCTTTCTGCTTTCTTTTCTTCTTTCTTTTTATTTTTTTTCTTTTCTTCTTTGGCGCCTTAGGACCAGTCACCTTGCATCATTTCATCTGTCCGGCTCTGACCATCAATTTTTCTTATATACATACATACATATCCTCTCTCCTTTCTTTTTCTTTTTTCTTTTCTTCTTCGGCATCTTGGGACTGCCACATACATACACACTGGTTAATACTTCCCTTCTTATCAGTAAACTATATAGATGTTTTATCCACCTTCAAAGACCTTCAGAGCACTATATCATATCAGAAGCAGGGCTCTCACATTCCATTACTGCTGTCTGGCTCTTGCATATGTGGAGGAAACAGAACTGCAGATTGAGTAACCAGTTCCAGGTTTCCTGAGCACAGGTAAATGCTAATCTCCACAGTGTGGCTGAAACCAGGTTTTAAGAGGATTTGTGATCCCCAAGCTAGTGTATAGTACAAAGGGTCAGCAACTGAGTGAATATATGCAAGGGATTTGTTGGAAAGTCATTGATTAGACACAGAACCTGCTTTGTTAACTTTTCAGATATAAAGATATAGTTTAAATCTTCTTGATTTTGCAACTTGAGACTTCAATTCTCAATAAACTTAACATTCACGGATTTTATATGTGTTGATAAGACACACACTGTGAAATTTTCACTAAACCAAAAAGGTTCATCTTCAATGGATTTACCATGTGTTGATGAGGCATACCATAGAAATTGTCGACCCACTAAAAGGTACAATTTTAAACACAGCTGCAACCTAGAAGGCTAGAAGTACATTTTTCTATAGTCTCATAATTAACTAGAGGCTCAGAATTAGTTTTTCTAGATAAATGGCCTGTATCAATCTCTGTAATCTAACATTAAGGTCAATATTTCTCTCAAGAAACATTAAGGTCAATATTTTCTAGCAAGTGCAGCTGCAACCTATAGGGTTTTCCACTGTAATATAATATTTAGTTACAGATCAGGATTAGATTATCTAGACAAGTAATTTATATCAAGCTCTGTTAAGGCCAGCATGTCCTAGTATCAAGATCTCAACTCTTGCACAACTGCACAACTACTGATAAGTCATGGCCTTTTTTCTCGTGTCCAATTTTATCCATTAAGTTCTCTCATAAAATGATAGATATGCTTTAATTTTTTAAGATGCACTTGGCTTTTATCTTGTCTTCCTTGCAGAAAGATTATATTCTTCACAAAATTAAAGTTATTAGTGACTCTCTTATCTGAGATGCTCTTTTGTGCACTGCTAATAAGTAAAAAGAATATGGGAGTAAACAAGGAAGAATTAATCCAGCTTTGTAGAGCCCAACATCCCACATTTATATTATAATAATTTAAAATAACACCACAAACTAAGGTTTTCTCTCAAGAATGTTTGCTATTGTCATCAGTTCATAATGCCATCCAAAATTCAAGCCCTCCACTTGCAAAGACATGAGCACATGCATTGTTGAAGTCAACAGCCAATCTCTCCTTCTAGAGAAATGAGATAATAATAAAGATCGAGGATAGAAGTATCCAGTGATGATGGAGTGCTGGTAAGACACCGGGTTGATAAATACCATGCTGAACCTTGTGTCAGTGCTTGGCCTCATGCCTGTAAGGCACCGGCACAGTACGTTTAATGCAGAGCCATCCTACGCCAACCGGCACTTAAATTCATCGTAAACACTGATTTATGGACTTTAAACTTGATATATCTCAAATTCTAGTCAGTACTTTGCTAAGATGAATACAATGCAGCTAGCAAAATTTTGTCAGATTTTTATCACCCAATTCATTAAGCACTCATGTAATGCCCGCATAATGTAATATTCCAACAGTAAACCCATTTAAACAAATCAAAATTTCAATAATAAACAAAATTCACGAAACCCGATTCAAAATATCAATGAATACAGAAACCAAATTCAGATCTGTTGGGTGGATGTCTGGCCAGGATACCACCTCCCAAGATCTTTTCAGTACCACGCGATGCAGCAGGAAGAAAGAAGAAACAAAACAAAAAGAAAACAATCAAAATACGTGGATTAGCCACAAAAGAACTCGCCTCCATGGGGCATGCAAACTTCACTGTGAAAAAGAAATTTTACAAGAGCAGACCTCACCCTCAACCCTTGTACACCCAATTCTCTCTCACTAGAAGTTTTCCACACAAAAGCTCTCTCTCTTGAAGACCCCTCTGAACCCCTGAAGTGTCTGGCGACCGCTGTCTAGGAGCCTCCTGCTCCTTCTCTCTCGGCACTCTCGTCTCTCTCTCTCCTCTCGGATTCGTACGGGCTTCGTACGGCGCAAAAACCGATCCACTCTCTTCTTCTGTTCGTAACAGGCCTTTTTAAAGGCTTAAACTGGTTTAAAACCTAATTAGATTAGGTTTAGGTCTCCTAAACAAGCCAAATCAACCTCCTGAACCGTCGGATCGTCACCGCAATCTCCATGGGCCGTCCGATCGCGATCGGTCCATGGAATAGTGCCATGGACCGCGTGAAACTCATGGGAAACGTCCACGTGGACCACAGGCCCCACCGTGGACCGCCCGGTCCACAGTGGACCGAGGCAAAGGGCCGGCAGGGCCTGGGTCGGCCCGCGCGCGCAGGCCTGCGTGCGCCTGGGCCGCGGGCCTGGGTCGCGCGTCCCGCACGGGCTTGGGTCGTGCGTCCCGCGCGCCGCCGCCTACGGCCGCGCTGCTACCGCCCGCCACCGATCGCCGGCGGTCCTCCACCGCCTCGATTCTCGTGCCGACTTCAAAAGCTCGTATCTCCTCCATCCGAGCTCCATTTCAGGTGATCTTGGTCTCGTTGGACTTCGTTTTTCGCCGCGAACCTCACTGTGGGCTCAATGTGGGCTGAATCTCGAGGCATCAAATCCTAACAATCTCCATCTCGACTCGATATTCGGCCTCCTCCAAACTCCGAGAGCTTCTGGATCTCCTCGCCCCCATGCCCTGGGGCAATCGCCTGCTGATCATGGATGGGCAAACATGGGAGTCGAGCCAGGCTGCTCGATCCCATCTCCGTCGTATGCTGTGCTCCTCCTGACCTGAGACCTGCTCGGGGCATCATCTTGCGGCAATAGGAATCTCACCTTGCGACGTCGCCTCTCGTCCTCCCGAGTCTCCTGTCTCGTGCCCGATCCGCCTCCTGGAGCTCCACCTCACTCTGGGCTCTGCCTGGCTCCCAAAGCTCCACCTCGCACTGGGCTCCCCGCCAAGTAATAATGTCCTCTGCTCTCCTTCTTCCCCTCCAGCACAATCCTATTGCCGCGTAGCACCCTCAGGATTCCTCCACCAGCTACCGTCCTGTAGCCTCTTGAATTCAGTCTGCTAAGTGAGATAAGATTCCGTCTGAAATCGGATATGTATCGGACCTCCCCCAATCTCCTCATTGTACCGTCATGTGTCCTCCAGCTGACCATCCCAATGCCTCTGATCGCACAGCTCGATCCATCCGGCAGATATACAGTGCCCTCACTGTTCTCCAGGGAGTCAAACTGCTCCTTTCTGCAACACACATGATAGGGGCATGCAGAATCTAATATTCACTGCTGGAAAGAAGTAGATATCTCGTCAGATATCTCCAGGACATCTCCATCTAAATCGCTGCCGGCCGTCGCTACAGCAGCCACCGTCCGATTTTTAAGTTGAGGGCAATTTCTGGCTAGATGCCCCAACTCCTCACACCGATAACACCTGGTTTTGCTCAAGTCCCTCTTGGACTTGGACCGTCCTCGTTGCAATCTCCTGTCGCTCCGTCTACTGCCTCATGCTCTTCTAGAAACCATCAAAGCTGAGCTACCGCCACCTGAGCTCGAAGCTGAGTTCTCCCTCCTGAGAACCTCATTCTGGAGTATCGCTGCGGTGATCTCGTCCATCTTGATGGTGCTCTTCCGCACTAGAAGAGCAGTCACCAAGGACTCGTACGAAGGGGGAAGCGACGCCAGCAAAACCAGCGCCCTGGTCTTCTCCTCAACGTTCTCGCCAACGCTGAGAAGATCGGTGAGGATCTTTTAGAAGTGGCTCAAATGCTCCTGCACGCTCTGTCCCTCAGTCATCCGCAGTTGGTAAAACTGCCTCCAAAGGAAAAAAGTGTTGGTGAGAGACTTCGCCATGTACAACTCCTCGAGCTTCGACCACAGCACCGTCGGGAAAGTCTCACTCAGCACATGGATCACCACCTCATCTGCCAGATACATGCGGATGGTACTCACCGCCTGCATCTGTAGCCGTTTCCAATCCTGCACCTCCATGGTGGTCGGCTTCTCATCACACAAGAGAGCATCGATCAACCCCTGTTGGATGAGCACGTCCTTCATCCTTGCCTGGCGACCGCTGTCTAGGAGCCTCCTGCTCCTTCTCTCTCGGCACTCTCGTCTCTCTCTCCTCTCGGATTCGTACGGGCTTCGTACGGCGCAAAAACCGATCCACTCTCTTCTTCTGTTCGTCACAGGCCTTTTTAAAGGCTTAAACTGGTTTAAAACCTAATTAGATTAGGTTTAGGTCTCCTAAACAAGCCAAATCAACCTCCTGAACCGTCGGATCGTCACCGCAATCTCCATGGGCCGTCCGATCGCGACCGGTCAATGGAATAGTGCCATGGACCGCGTGAAACTCATGGGAAATGCCCACGTGGACCACAGGCCCCACCGTGGACCGCTCGGTCCACAGTGGACCGAGGCAAAGGGCCAGCAGGGCCGGCAGGGCCTGGGTCGGCCCGCGCGCGCGGGCCTGCGTGCGCCTGGGCCGCGGGCCTGGGTCGCGCGTCCCGCACGGGCTTGGGTCGTGCGTCCCGCGCGCCGCCGCCTACGGCCGCACTGCTACCGCCCGCCACCGATCGCCGGCGGTCCTCCACCGCCTCGATTCTCGTGCCGACTTCAAAAGCTCGTATCTCCTCCATCCGAGCTCCATTTCAGGTGATCTTGATCTCGTTGGACTTCGTTTTTCGCCGCGAACCTCACTGTGGGCTCAATGTGGGCTGAATCTCGAGGCATCAAATCCTAACAATCTCCATCTTGACTCGATATTCGGCCTCCTCCAAACTCCGAGAGCTTCTGGATCTCCTCGCCCCCATGCCCTGGGGCAATCGCCTGCTGATCATGGATGGGCAAACATGGGAGTCGAGCCAGGCTGCTCGATCCCATCTCCGTCGTATGCTGTGCTCCTCCTGACCTGAGACCTGCTCGGGGCATCATCTTGCGGCAATAGGAATCTCACCTTGCGACGTCGCCTCTCGTCCTCCCGAGTCTCCTGTCTCGTGCCCGATCCGCTTCCTGGAGCTCCACCTCACTCTGGGCTCTGCCTGGCTCCCAAAGCTCCACCTCGCACTGGGCTCCCCGCCAAGTAATAATGTCCTCTGCTCTCCTTCTTCCCCTCCAGCACAATCCTATTGCCGCGTAGCACCCTCAGGATTCCTCCACCAGCTACCGTCCTGTAGCCTCTTGAATTCAGTCTGCTAAGTGAGATAAGATTCCGTCTGAAATCGGGTATGTATCGGACCTCCCCCAATCTCCTCATTGTACCGTCATGTGTCCTCCAGCTGACCATCCCAATGCCTCTGATCGCACAGCTCGATCCATCCGGCAGATATACAGTGCCCTCACTGTTCTCCAGGGAGTCAAACTGCTCCTTTCTGCAACACACATGATAGGGGCATGCAGAATCTAATATTCACTGCTGGAAAGAAGTAGATATCTCGTCAGATATCTCCAGGACATCTCCATCTAAATCGCTGCCGGCCGTCGCTACAGCAGCCACCGTCCGATTTTTAAGTTGAGAGCAATTTCTGGCTAGATGCCCCAACTCCTCACACCGATAACACCTGGTTTTGCTCAAGTCCCTCTTGGACTTGGACCGCCCTCGTTGCAATCTCCTGTCGCTCCGTCTACTGCCTCATGCTCTTCTAGAAACCATCAAAGCTGAGCTACCGCCACCTGAGCTCGAAGCTGAGTTTTCCCTCCTGAGAACCTCGTTCTGGAGTATCGCTGCGGTGATCTCGTCCATCTTGATGGTGCTCTTCCGCACTAGAAGAGCAGTCACCAAGGACTCGTACGAAGGGGGAAGCGACGCCAGCAAAACCAGCGCCCTGGTCTTCTCCTCAACGTTCTCGCCAACGCTGAGAAGATCGGTGAGGATCTTTTAGAAGTGGCTCAAATGCTCCTGCACGCTCTGTCCCTCGGTCATCCGCAGTTGGTAAAACTGCCTCCAAAGGAAAAAAGTGTTGGTGAGAGACTTCGCCATGTACAACTCCTCGAGCTTCGACCACAGCACCGTCGGGAAAGTCTCGCTCAGCACATGGATCACCACCTCATCTGCCAGATACATGCGGATGGTACTCACCGCCTGCATCTGTAGCCGTTTCCAATCCTGCACCTCCATGGTGGTCGGCTTCTCATCACACAAGAGAGCATCGATCAACCCCTGTTGGATGAGCACGTCCTTCATCCTTGCCTGCCACAAGGAGAAATTGCTCTTACCATCGAACTTGTTGATCTCCATCTTGATTGTTCCTGTTTTCTCCATCTTCACTCTTGCTCACCACCACTGCAATCTGCGTCCTTGTACCGCCTTTCTCTGATACCACTTGTTGGGTGGATGTCTGGCCAGGACACCACCTCCCAAGATCTTTTCAGTACCACGCGATGCAGCAGGAAGAAAGAAGAAACAAAACAAAAAGAAAACAATCAAAATACGTGGATCAGCCACAAAAGGGCTCGCCTCCATGGGGCATGCAAACTTCACTATGAAAAAGAAATTTTACAAGAGCAGACCTCACCCTCAACCCTTGTACACCCAATTCTCTCTCACTAGAAGTTTCCCTCACAAAAGCTCTCTCTCTTGAAGACCCCCTGAACCCCTGAAGTGCCTGGCGACCGCTGTCCAGGAGCCTCCTGCTCTTTCTCTCTCAGCACTCTCGTCTCTCTCTCCTCTCAGGTTCGTACGGGCTTCGTACGGTGCAAAAACCGATCCACTCTCTTCTTCTGTTCGTCACAGGCCTTTTTAAAGGCTTAAACTGGTTTAAAACCTAATTAGATTAGGTTTAGATCTCCTAAACAAGCCAAATCAACCTCCTGAACCGTCGGATCGTCATCGCAATCTCCCTGGGCCGTCCGATCACGATCGGTCCACGGAATAGTGCCATGGACTGCGTGAAACGTGTGGGAAACGCCCACGCGGTCCACAGGCCCCGCCGTGGACCGCCCGGTCCACGGTGGACCGGGACAAAGGGCCAGCAGGGCCGACAAGGCCTGGGCCGGCCCACGCGTGCGGACCTGCGTGCGCCCGGGCCGCGCGCCCGCCTAGGCCGCGGGCCTGGGTCACGCGTCCCGCGCGCCGCTGCCGCCCGCCGCCAGTCGCCGGCGATCCTCCACCGCCTCGATTCTCATGCCGACTTCAAAAGCTCATATCTCCTCCATCCGAGCTCTGTTTCAGGTGATCTTGGTCTCGTTGGACTCCGTTTTTCACCACGAACCTCGCTGTTGGCTCAATGTGGGCTGAATCTCGAGGCGTCAAATCCTAACAAGATCTCACTCCGAAAGAATCAGGTAGACTAAAAGACAAAAAATTCTAATTAAAAAGGTATTGCTGTCAATCTCCTCATCGTCTGTTCATCGAAAATGAGTACTTGTAAAACGAAGTCCATGCTGACCGGAGTTGCCTCCGACGGAGACCCTCCGATGCTTAAATCAGAGAGGAAGACTGGATAACAGTAAGTTTGAATGATTTGAGTAGCAGAGCTCAGACCAAAAGTGGCTTATCGAAACTGTTGCCTTATTCTCTTTTTATAGAGTAGATCGTCGTAATCGTCGGATATGATCCTGCATTTAGCGGCGTAGAATCACAGGATGGTAATCTCATAATGGGTTATTAGTCCCCATGAATTACGTCGCGATATCTGTGGAGTAACCATTCGTGATGGTTATGATATATTTGAATGAGTCAGCAGACTATGTGTCGGAGATCGGTTGTCGTTTAGTAACTCTAAAATGCCGACGATCGAAGAAGTCTGTAGAGTCAGAACATCGGCTGCTTACCGATACCAAATCGATAAAGAGGGTTCGATCGGTCGGTTGAAAGTAGTGTCGGTCTGCTCAGCTGATATATAGTCGGTAGTTGCTTTCAGGATTGTCTGTTCGTTTAGTAGATCAGAATCAGACATCGATTGGTGTGTGTCAAGATCGATTGATTTATAGAGGTCGATCGGTTTACTCCAACAGTGAGATTTTTTGAAGAACCACCAATCTGGGTCAGGAAATATCTGATGACATTCACCTAGTTCCCTCTCCAGATGGAGAACACGCCCTCCTCTTCCAAAATCCTCGCGAAGCGATCAGCAATCCCACGATAAGGCTGCCGCTGGTGGCCCCTCTTCAACATCTCTCTTGATTTCCAAGCAGGGGTATCACCCGCTCCACCCACGCTCTTCGCCATCGCCGCCGCGGCGCCGCCCATCACAAGATCCGCTGCCATCTTCTCCCCTCGCCTCGCCGCCGCCAAGGTGGCAGCGCCGGCGGGAGCTCCCATCCCGGTGTTGTCGCCCTCCATCTGGGTTGGAGAAAACAAAATAATAGGTGTCGAGCCAGGAGAGCGATTCATTTTTCATAATTACGCGGTTGGAGAAAGAACAAAACAAAGTCCGAACCATCGGAGGAGGGTGCAAAAAGGTGGTCGTCCATATTGGGTTGGACCTGTCCCGTCCCAGCCCATGTGGGAGCAGACACAGGTTCATTTACGTGGTGTTCATTTTTTTTCTGCACCTTTGATTTTTTTTTCAAATATTTTTTTTTCAATCAGCTAATGTTATTTTGATGAAAGATTGCAACATCAAATTCAATTTGTTATAATAAATATTTGGTTTATTATATTAACATGAGATCATTATTTGATAATGGTGATATTATATATAATATCATATTATTTATATATTAATTAATATAATTTGTAACTATTAGCTAAAATATTTATAATTTTAGAATAATGTTAATAAAATATTATTATACTATATTAACACAATATTGCCCGTCCATATTGGTATCATATTTTACTAATACTAATCATATATAATATGCCATAACATTGTATTATTATAATATTGATATACATTATGTAATGTTATCCTTTAATATTCATATTTATTGCCATAAGGATCTAGAAAAATGCTGATATGGCTGGAGCTGGATGTTGATCAAAATTTACGATGTTGGAGAGTACCTGTAAAATAAGTCCATACACACCGAGATTGTTTCAATACGAAAATCTTCGATGTCTAAATTAGTTAGAGCTTTGGGAACAATGGAGATAAAAGATAGTAAGTATAAAGTTAAGAAGCTTCTCCATATTTGTGAGTGTTCTTATTTGTCTTTCCTTGCTTATCTGAAGATCCTCTTTGTATCTATTTTATCTAGAGATTAAGCCTATAGACCGTCAGCAAAAATTTTTGTTTATTAGGTCCAACTTTACAGACCGTTAAGTCACGTTCTGACCTTCATCATGAGAGATCTCTCTCAGTTCTCCATATTGAAATTGTTAACCGTGGATATCAGGCGCATATTTCATCTGTGCGGCTGGCAAATGGATGGTGTTTGAATTCACGGCTGGTGTGACCTCATCACATTATTTTGGACATGTCTCCACGAAGGATTGGTCTCGATTGACGAATCTTTTTCATAATAATATTATATTTAAAATATAAATTTATATCATATAGACTATAAAGCATGGTATAACATGTCAATGATGTTACTACTATTTTAGAAAATTGCATGATTTATTTGAGTTTTCATCTTATTCCAAAAAAAATTTGCAACCAAACAAAATCTGGCGTAAAATGCTAGCATGTCTAAAGGCAAAGCTTTCCTTATTCAAGATTTTTTTTTATTCTAAACAACCGCATTTGAAAGTGAAGGATTTGAGGAAAGTGGTTCCTATTATCCTAAATATAGACAAAAAAAGTCTTGATGTAAGGTGAACAAAAAAGATTCAGCCTTCCTACATGGTAAAGAAGCCTGGCCACAAAAAGAAAGCATTTTATAGCGTGCAGATACGAAGTACCGCACGAACGCAGCAAAAAAAATGATTGAGGTAATACTTAATTATTGCCACCTAGGTGGTATTTCAGCCTCACTTATCCATAAAAAAAAAAAAGATTAATGTAAAAAATGATGTCATGCGGTGCCCAATCTCTAACCTCCACACGATTGGACTTCGATTGCGTTTTTGTTTTTTTTTTTTAAACTAAAAATGACACTCTCCTAAGAGATTCTAAAAACTGTACCTACACATGTAGGTAACCAACCAGGTCCCCCTAAACCTGCAACAGATTCTTCAAAGGCATAATTCCTTGCCACTGCAATGGAACTTATTTAAGACACAAACATTTAATTCTTAAATATTTAAATATTCATAATAAATTATAATTATTTAATACAAAGTGTTGATGCAAAAATCTGCTCGGGATCGAAAGTGCCGGAGTGAGAGGATGTCCGGTGGGTCGATGACAGCCGGATCTATAAAAAAAGTCCCAGTCAAAGGTAACTTCGGTGGGAACCTTCCAACGCTCAAGCTCAAGTTAGATTTATATACAATAAGTGGGAAGAGCGTTTATGAGAGGGAGAGGAGGCATAATTGGAGGATCCCTATTTACCTTTTTATACGAGCGATGTTGGAGCCATGGAAGAGCAGAGATTGTCAGAGATATTTACCTGGAGGGTTCCTATTTATCTGGAAGATCCCTATTTATCTTTTTAAACAAGCGATGTTGGAGCCATGGGAGAGCAGAGATTGTCAGAGATATTTTATCTCTCATTAAATATCCTCAAAAATTATGTCCGAAAATATCTCTTCGTGGTATGTGAAGGCCATGCACATTTATGGCATGGGTTGACAAAAGGGGTCAGAGAGTTTGTCCTGTCTTTGGCCATTCTCATATTTTAAGAAGAAAATAGATGATGGCTGTAATAAAGTCTCTGATAGTCATAATATCAAGCTATTATTTCTAATGGCCTAACGTGACAGCTATTTGGGGGCTAATTTCAGGATGCATGGCCAGAGGGCCGAAGGAGATCGATAGTCGATGCAAGAGCCAAGACCGCCACGAGCCCGTAGGCCGATGCGAAGATCGATCAAGCATGGGGAGTATAATCACTCACGGATGGAAGCCATGCACACGGGTTCAACCTTCCCTTTGCTACCATATTTTCTCTTTCTATTGCTTTTTGTCTCTTAGCTTTCTGTCTTGTTGTGATGCCCATAAGAGGAAATGGGCAAGAGGGGGAGAGGCATTAATGCCTCTCATCAGATCCATATGATCCGAAGCATAAATACTCATTTTGTCATGTTGTGGTGGGTAATGTGGCTACGGCTGGAATCCATCTTATTTCTTCGGCCAGTCTCACATTTTCGGCCAATACAAGAATATCCCCAACATTAGCCTCCCTCCTCTCAAGTCCGAGTTATAGCTGGGTCGAACAAAGGGAGCATTATAGATTTGCCAAAGACGTGCCAAGAACATCTATTTTGGTTTTGAAGGGTTCTGGGTGCCACTGATCTGATAGAGCTCGATATGGAAATGTGTATGGGCGCTTGGGAGAACAAGGGTACTGACATCCCTTTGTTCACTCTTCTTTTTTTATATATATTGTTCTGATGCCAACAGAAAGTTGGGATGGGGGGTAGATATTGATAATGCATCTAATTCAATAAAGTTGTGGACTATTTAGATCAGCTTCTTTTTTTCTAAGTCACCTATGTCCCTCTCTTTCCCTCTTTTTTTGTATTATCTACTGACAAATGGAACACAAGAAAGGAGGGGGAGAAGTTCAAGTTCGGTGCATAGATGATTGTGCCTAGACGGCTTTAGCACTGATCAGAACTGGGCATATGAGAGAACTTAGAGCCGTTTACAGACAGCTTTGGAGGGGCACAACCCACCATGAAATGCCATGGTTTGGTGGGACCACAAGGGGGTTACTTTCTCCGAAATATTTTGTTATAGTCATTAAGGTGACATATGATTAGGAATAAAAATTGACCAAAAATCTTTGAGGAAGAAAATGTGGTATCCCTCAGATCGGCATCTGAGGTTCGGCAGTCCAACTTCAAAGATCCTCTGCTATGCTCATCTTCGGCATAGCTAAGGCATTACCCCCAACAGTCTTAGTATTATTTTATTCTCTTCTTCTTGTAGGCGCTTCTTCGAAATATCTAGTTGGCGAGCTTGCAGATGAGCCATAGATGGGATTTGAATAATACTCAGAATACATTATATTAGATGAATCCAGAAACACCAACTTCTACCGCTTTGTAATAGCTGAGGTATTACCCCTCCAACACTAAGATTCAAAAGCATAATTACAATATCAAGTGGAACAGCTGATTTGGTTTGCCTAAACCAAATTGTACCCAAATCAGAAGGAACTAAAGTTTGGTTGGTTAAGAGAAGTTGAGACTCTAGAATCAGAATAAAAATAAATGATTGTCTTCTTCCATTTAATTAGAGGGAGTTCCATTTCCATTACAAGTGGAATGAGAATGTTCTAATCTTTCAAAATCCAACTTCCATCTTTTTTTCTAATATTCAAATTCCATTTTGATTCCAACCAATTATACGGGAGGATGTGGTCATTGTGATCTCTAATCCGATTTCGATTCCCATCGTGAACTAAAAATGTTCTAATTTGATTCATACAAACATGGCTACTATTGATCTATCCCAGCCTGAAAAACTAGGACTGAATTAGCAATACGAAGAACTTAACTAGTTCAACGATATTATCAAGCTCATAGAATGAGGAAAGAAACAATAACAACAGGTGGAAAACACAAAATCATATATAGGACCCGTCCAGATCTGAGGTTCTTGTAGGTATCCACCTTTGGAACAATTACTAATATTTAGATGAAGGACTTCGAGGGGCCCTAGATTCTGGCCAGCTGCTCGTGGCCGGTGGCCACGCCCTGCCCCCCGCCCACTCCGTAAACCGCACGCCCGTCTCTTTAGCACTGCAAGGCGCCAGTTTTATCGGACAATACTAGATGCCTCCGATCCCATCTAAAAAAAATACCAGATGCCTCCACGGCCCCATGGAGTCCTTTGGTCACACTTTTTCCTGGGAAAAAATAAAAAGCCTTCTTAGGAATCATAACTCGCCAGCTGGGCATGCACTAAAACGCAGAGACACTCATCAAGAACAAAATCTCCCACTGGCTCTATTCCCACTCCCAAAGTACTTGCCAGGCGGATGACAACTGGGGCGAGCCCATTTGTTTTGAGGTTTCCAAATTGTCCATTCCTGCATCTAGTTCACTGGCAA
The DNA here is from genome assembly GCF_000442705.2 of Elaeis guineensis. NCBI lineage: Eukaryota > Viridiplantae > Streptophyta > Magnoliopsida > Arecales > Arecaceae > Elaeis > Elaeis guineensis. The sequence goes on from NC_026002.2 coordinate 41,649,484, forward strand.
AGTGCATGTGTGCGCCGTGGGGTTGTCATCCATATTTGTTTCGGCTTTCATCGCATGTGAACAATAAAACAATTTGATTGCTCCTCCTCCCATGATTTGTCTTTGGCTGCCAATGTGACAACAAGAAAAGATTCTGGGAGAAATGGTGGAGTCTGGGTGCGTGCCTTCCTCTTTTTGTCCTCTTGAATTTTGCATATATTTGCCACCGAGGCCTAAACTTTCTTCCCAAAGCTTGCTCATGATGGCATAAAAGTTGTGGCCTTTGGTCTTCTGAGCTACCATTCGTCGAGTCTTATTTTTAGTGAGAGGAAAAAATAAAGCACACCTATTCAAGTGAAAACATGGGGCAGCCACGGGTTCGGTTTGTATCCTTTCATACATACAAAAGAATGATTGATCTCCTTTCGCAACTTCAACCGTTGGATCGCATTTTGCACAGCTGTCAAAGCCCTGCAACCTCTCTCCTATCTATTAGCATATATCATGAAACAAATACCGTACTTTGAAAGCTATATAAAGTATGATCTAATGGTTTAGAACATGTGAGAAGATCAATCATTTTTAACATGAAAAATACAACCTGGACCCAGCAGCCTCAAGCATGGTCCAAGTTGTTTTGGGTGCTTGGGGCTGTCCTCGAGCTGAGATGAGTTCCTATAGCTCCAGATTGGGCTCCGGCCAAGGATGAAAAACGTCCAGTTCGGGACTTCTAACTTTGCCTAACAAATTTGTTGTTCACCTCATGTTAATAAAGTTGGGGTAATTGCTCATGATGTTTTCAAACATGTAAACAATATAGGTAGCTAAGTATCAAATATGGGTGACTCAGCTATCTCCTCTCAAGCTGGGAACAACTCCCATGGCTGACATGGCAGGACCGCACTGGACCTAGATGGTGGGATCGGGGTTTAAACAAAGTACTGCCATCACTTCTCATTGCACCTGTGGACAGCTTTATTAGGATGGTAGTCGATCCAGCCAGAAATATAAAGCCTATTGTGTGTTGAACCTAGACCTATAGTTGTGCTCTGTGATGCAACGAGTTTGACATGTGATGCAGCTTATTATTTGTAATATTTTACACATCAACTGCCATGATTTGGCCAGTTCCAGTTAGCAGTTTAACAATTATATAACCTGCTCGAGGCCGTCACTTTTTTAGTTTTTGTAAAACAAATCTCATGAAAACGAGCATGTAAACTTGATATAAATGATCCAACCGAGCTTTCAAGATCCCGTGAGAATCGCCTCTCCAGCCACAATTTTCTTTCGACCACAGCCCAGCAATAGTTTCCAACTTTCTAAAATAGTTTCCAAGTTGCAAAAACTGCAAAGTTCCTTGGAAGTTTCTATCTTTATGTTGCTTTGTATCCACCCCCCTTTAACTAAAGGCAGATAGCTGAAAGAGATCCACTCACTTTTTGCACAGCAAACATGTTTTCAAGGAATACAGGACTTGCATAAGTCCCCATTCTTCCGTTCCAATTTGCTGCAAGGGAGTACTAAACAGTGACTGAGAGAGAGAGAGCACTAATTAAAAAGGGAAGTTGACTAGCTATAGGAGAAGAAGAAACTTTGGTGATCACA
>NC_026002.2:41661070-41668570 GCF_000442705.2 Elaeis guineensis
TCGGCTACTGCCCTTTTTACTAGGAAAACGGACAAGCAGTCGCCGACTTCAGGGCAGTGCAACGGCGTATTAAAGGTGATCCGCAGGTCTTTCGACAGGAAGTGAGGACAAGCTTAGCCCACCATCAGACAGAATAACGGGAATTGGATGGTTACCGGTACGGTGTCCAGCAAGATCGGACGGTTGGGATTCGCCGAGGGCATTATGGGAAGACCGAAGCTGCAAAGCGAAAGCGGGGGCGGAAAGAGAACAGCGGCACCCGAACATTTTCCCCCCTTTTTTAAAATAATCGAAAGTTCGAAAACGATAAAAGCGAAGCGAAGAAAATAAATAAATAAAGAAAATATAGAAATTATTAAAAAGATATATATATATATATTTTAGTTTAGGGCGTTAAGGGTTACATGTTCTTATTTTTCCTTCCCTTGCTCGCTTTCTTTCCTTCCGCCATTTCCCTCCGCCTCCACCCTCTCCAAAACCTAGGGTTTCTAGGGTTTCCCGAGGGCTCCGGGGTCCCTCAGGGTTCTTCAGAGCTGGACCGGGTTTCGTTCCTCCGGAGAATATCTATGCGCCGCTGGTCCAGCGGCTTCGTGGATTAGCTCGCGAACTCCGTTGATCGGTTCTGGGAGACGAGGAGGAGGAGAAGGAGGAGGAGGAGAGGATTCTTGGATTCTTCGAGGGTTAGGGTTTTCTTGTGGGGTGAAACGGGAGGCCGCGAGGCCGGGGCGGGGGTCAGGAGGGGGGTGGGTTTAGATTAGATGGCATTGGGAGATCTGATGGCGTCTCGGTTCTCGCAGTCTTCGGCGTCGTTGTCGAACCATCTGGACGAGTTTTCCAGCCGGGAGGATGGGGATGCCGCAGGCCACAGGACGGATTCCGAGGCCGCCGCCGGGGCAGCGGGGGGAGCTACCACCAGTATGGCGTACCTGCCGCAGACCGTGGTGCTCTGTGACTTTAGGCATGAGGGGTTCGAGGACTGTGTGCCATCAGGGCCGTCGGAGAGCGGGTTGGTGTCAAAATGGCGGCCCAAAGATCGGGTAAGTGCCTGTTTCTATTCTTTGCTTCAATTCCTTATCTCCCCTATCATAGTGTTCGTCTCGCTGCTATGAGCTGCTATTTTTTGGATATCGGTGCTCCCTGATGGAGAATACATGCCATCTTTAGCTATTTGGGTACCATAAGCTCTGGTTCTTCAGCGAAATCCATCTATTATGAAGAAGATGGGGAACGACAAAAGATAGGTAACTGGTTAATTTTTTCCTTCTTGGGAGAGCTGATTAATTCGTGACCCCAATTGAGCTGCCCTGTTACATTAATTAGCGAACTGTGAAGCGTTGTCTTTTGCTGAATTTTGATGGCAATAGTTATTGTGAGAACAGGGAAGCATAGATTCTTGTCAGATTGTTTTTTTTTCCTGTGATTTCCCGAGGTTGCTATTTAAGCTTCTCGTGCTTAATGGATCAAGGTAATGACGGGTATATGCATTACTTGAGCAGAGAGCTTTATTACAGAAGTATTTGCCCTCTTAATAACATCGATGTTGTTGCACGATCTTAGGGTTCAAGTTAATATTGTATCCTGGGAGCAAGCACCCTTTTGATGATCAGGATCAAGTCACTTGATTGGGATTGGTTGTATGATTGATCATGCTCTTCTCATGTATTGAATTGAGTTAGACTCTATTTTCATGTGCTTAATCGGATCTGAATTCTAGAAGTATATAATGGCAAGTAAGAAATTGTAATAAATCTCCTGTACATGAGACAAGGACCCCCGGATATTTGAGTTTCTAGTTAGAGGAAGAGGCTTTAAGATTTATAGAGAAAGAAAGAAATTTATATCTTTCTATTTGCTTCCTGGAATTAAGATGGGGCATCCCCATCCATATATTCTCTTGTGAAAAATAATTGGAGTGCCATCTTGGAGGGTGATTGGTGTTTCTTTAGATATTTCAAAAAACGAGGATCCACTTCCTATGTAGAACCGTGGCATCTTGGTGGTCTTGGTTGAGGAAAAATAATATGTTTTCGTTAAGATCAGAAGGAGAGGATGGAAAAAGGAGGGCCACTATGCATATCAAATTTTGTTATGATGGCATTGACAATACTTTTTTGCCTTTTGTTTGGGAATGCTTATTTGTCATTTATTGTTCCCCTTCCTTTCATTTTAACAGTCACAAGATCTCAATGGATTTATTTTGCAGTATCTAGATATAGTGATTTGTAGATCAATGCTCGTTTATTGAACATTTGATGTTGCTTGGATTGAGGATCATGTGTATCAAGCATAGGAAGCCGATGTGATGGACAAAGGGTTGAGTTTTATCTGGGATTTGAAGACTTGATTTTGGTTTCACTTCTGATTGAGCACTTTTGAATTTGGCAGTTGTGGTTGAGTTTTGCACTTTCCATAAATAGTCAAAAAGGGAAATCGGAAAAAAAAGAATATGCAACAAAACCATGAAAGACACATAACAAAATTCTTAAGAAAAGTTCCAATAAAAACTAATAAGAACATGAAAAAAATGTTGTTGTACATCAAATCAAATTCTATTATATTATTTAATTATTTGTTGACAAATCGAAGCATCAAAGACACAAGCCTATATTAATATCTGCAAAAATAAAATATATGAAAATATATGAAAGTGAAACTGCATACTAATATTAGCTTGATATAATGATTATCATCATTTCAAGCTACAGAATTACTTTGTTTAAAAAAAAAAAATTCTTCACACTGATCAAGTTCCTTCGTCGTTTTAAGCAAAATTGCTTGATGCCATTTGGCTTGAAGAAACCAGGAAATCAATTCACACTTCTTTTATTTGATGCCAAATGAAGTTGGGGCTTTGAATCTTTTTCTGCTGACCCAAAGCATCCATCAAATTTAACCTGAAGAAGGAAAAAGCTCTCCTAATGTGAATCACTTGCTGAGAATTCAAGGAGCATGAATCATATTGAGTTAAAACCACCATTTTATGATAACTTCTATTTGATCAGGATTAATTCTCATCTTATCAGTTTGAAAAAGAAAATAGTAGCGACTAGGAGTAATTCACATGCGTGAATAGTGCTATTATGTGTGTCAAAGCTCCTTTGACTAAACTATGGCAAAATTGATGATATGTACTTACATATCCTTAAGGAAATGAATAAATGATCAGGAAAATGGAGTTATCAAATGATATGTGCCGTTTCTTTTCTGCTGAAACCAAGTTGAACTCATCAAATGGAGTTAGTTTTGGTTCGATTTTGGCAAAATGATCCATTTTGGCCTGACTAGATTGATTCATTTTGAAACTTAAGATGCCTTTTCTAGTGGGCAATATTGACTTGGCGCTAATTCGAAGGGCCCTGGTCTTATCAAGAATTTGGGGGAAATTTTTAGGTTTCTTTGTGCATATTCTGAGCTTAAATCTCAGTTGTTTTTTTAGTCCTTATTGCAAACCATGCAAGACTATCTCTTAGTTTGATTAGCGTATCGTTGATTGGATATTTTTGGGGCCATCACTAATCTAGTTAACAAACTGTAACTTAAATCATTATTTCTTGCCCTGTCTTGTTGCCATGATGTTAACCATCATCTTTTATTTTTCTGAACACGGCCGAAATGAGAATATTGAGATGAATATGTGGTAATACAAGAAAAGATAGAATAAGAAAGGAAGTCATTTGTAAAGAGGTGGAGGTATCATCTATTTAGGACAAATTGAGAGAAGGATGACTTAGATGATTTAGATATGTACAATGTAGGTCAAGAGGTGCAGTGTTACCGGGGAATGATTTGATACAAAAGGAATGAAAAGGGGTAGCAATCCAAAAGCATACAGGATGGAGTAGTAAGGAAGGATTTGATATTTTAATATCTTTCAGAAAGTATGGCCCTAAACTAAGTGGAATGGGGGAGAAGGATTTATTAGCTGATCTCAACTAGGTTAGGATTAAGGCTAAGTTGAGTTGAGTTAAGCTGACAAATTATTGGCTGATTAATCTTGATGAAGGATATGCTCATTTTAACTTCTTAGAGGGTTTGTTATTATTTTGTTATTTGTTTTGGATAAGAGGGGAAGTTGCCTTCACTTTTCATTACCAAGATGAGAAACACATATGCCAAATAATAAATAAGAAAAGATAAGTTAGCCAATAGTCATTTTAGAGGAATATGTCTCTTTTCTTAACAAAATATGTTTCCGGTCTATACGCATGTATTGTATGCTTTCCTTGTTACTCTTGTTTTTCTTAATATCTTCCTTTCTAGGCTGTTTTGCTGATCTTCTATATCCCACAAAGCAACATTAAGGTGGATGCTTCAAGCTCTTTTATCTTATGTGCATGTCTTGTCTTTGAATTTTTTGAAAGCTGTTGAGATTGGCTCAGTGGTTCTATTCAAGGAACGGGCTGTAGAAGAAGGTTTAGATGTTGGCATGTGCAGATGGGTACACCCTCATTGAGGGGCTGTAGACAGCTTATTAAAATTTCCGTTATAGACATGGTGATTATGATGCATTGAAGTTACTTCTCTTGAACATGTAAGGCTCATGAAGTTGCATGTTGATCGGTGTTTGAGTTGTTAATGGTCACTAAACCATAGAAATGATGCTTCTGTATTATCATCATTAGGTTCATTTTCTGACTAATTTAGTGATCCAGCATGCTCAATGATTACTCCAATATGAGATTGTATATGGCGTGGTGTGGCTCTGAGGATTGAGGGCAGGCCATGCAAGATTTTGGTGAGTGCAAGGGGAAGTGACGGTTTGCTATTGAGTTGTGGTAGCATGTGGTCTAAGGTTGTTTAAAGGTAGAAGACAAGTCTATGTTTGAAATGCAAATGAGACCTACTGAGTTCTCTTCTACCTCAGAAGGGAACTCAATTGTCTAATTTAGCAAGAGATGCTCACTAAAGGAAAGATATGAGCATAGTATTCCTTGACTTCACTAAAGGAATCCTATGCTCATATCTTTTCTTCACTAGTTAGAGATGCGCTTAAATTTCTGAAAATTTATCATGGTTTCTATTATTTGCAGTTGAAACAGTCTTTGGTGAGAGTAGAGCATTAAATGCTAAATTGGAATCATGGAGGAATGTCCGACACGGTAAGGGCCTAAAAGATAGAGGAACAAAAGTTGTCTTTCAAACGCAATTTCATGGAAATAAATGTGGGGCCCAAAGTACTTGAAGGATGAAAGATAACATATATGGTTGGGCTGTTAGTTTGCACCTAACATACAAAATAAAGAGGGAGGGAAGGAGGGAGGGAGAAGGGATAAGATGTTTCTAATAGTGGTGTGGAATAGAAGTTGTTTGGATTATGTTGAGAGGTGTTTTATGGGAAATATGATTAATGAAATTCTTGGTGACTTATGGGAAACTTTTAGAGAATGGTAATTGAAAACTATGTCATGGGAATCAAAATATTGTGAAATCAAGTGTTAATGCAAACAATATAGTTGCAGAGATGGATGTATTATACCTTGGAAGCATATAGCGAGAAACAAGTACTTTAGAGGAGTTACAGCTGAAGACAAACAAAATGATGAAATGCCGATTGAGATGATATGCATATGTGGTGAAGATCTAATGAGGGTTTTGTGAGAAGAGGTACTTTATTTGCATCAAAGGGTTTAGAAAGAAGAGGGGAAGGCCTAAGATAACATGGATGGTGGTTTTGATAAGGAATTCCAAAAATTTTGCAGTGACACCGAAGCTGGCCCTTAATAGGAATATGCCTTACAAGGATTCATCACATATTAAATTAACTCCTGTCGGTTGGTACACAGCTTGATAGTTTTGGTTATGACTATTTGGATTAGAATATACATGCACCCCAACAAAAAAAAAAAAAGAAAAAAAAAAAAGAAAGAAAAACCAAAATTGCCGTACATGCTCTGTGTATCATGATGCTATGTCAGGCTTAACACAATTTTAAATTTACTAAAATACTGAGCTTATAATACAGTTCTTCACCATTCTAATGTGTGATCTCTTAGTGATTGGTTATCTTTGTTCCTCTCCACCATCTTATAATGGAGATATACTTGGTCCTAGGAAGCTTTTTGAATCCAACATTATAGAGCACTTGATTTGCCTAGTGGAAGCCAACAAACGGTCTACTATCAGTTTCTAGACATTAGCATGCCAAGTTATCATGCTGTGCTTCATTTTTGTTCTCCATATGTCTTTAGTCTTTACTGTCTTATCACACTGTATATTTCAATCTTTTAAGCTTCTTTGAATCTTTGGAGTTTCTCTGAACTCACTGTAATTATTGTCCTAGTTAGATGAAGGCCGTAAGTCTGTAGCGTTATGTTAATTGATTTTAATTTTTTTAACCTCCATATTAGTTTGACTAATAAGTTTTGTAGTGCAGATGAAGACGGGATGTGTGGCACTTGTTTTATGTTTAAACATTAGTGTTGATCCACCAGATGTAATAAAAATCTCTCCTTGTGCGAGAATGGAGTGCTGGATAGGTGAAGTACCGCTTGTTCCTTGTTACTATCAATACATTTGTATTCTGTTCTGTTGCTGCTGATTTTCATTATTATTTGTCTTCTGCTACTATCTTAGACAAGTCAATGAGTTTTTCACCTCAAAAGGGGAAAGTCAGCTTTTCTGCCCCAAGACTTTATTAGTATGCACTTCCTTTCATTGTCACAATTCAGAGAAAGGGCAGATTAGAGAGTACAAGCATGGGTTGTTATTGAGCAATTTTATATTAAAAAAACGACGCATATTTTTGCCCCTCAAAAAAGAAAAGTGGCTGTGCGGGGTTGCATGTGTGTGTTTACATGTGCATGTCTCTGTGTGGTGTCTATAGTTTACCCTTTATGATCTCAGACAAATTTTGCTAGAACATCTCAATCTCTTTTATTCTGTATGTACTCCTTTTGATGCTAAGCCAGAAATCATGGTTATCGTTAATGATGCAGTGTTCCTAAACCCCTTTTACTTCAGGAGCAAATTAATGATTCCAAGGCTTGGGTATTGCTTGAGATTTGTGGTTTACTCATAGCATTTCAGTTTACTGTATGTTACTGAATCATTTGTAATTGTGGTTGGGAATATTTTTGTATTTGCTGAACACATGTAATTGCAAAGTGAAAAACAGTGCCCTTTTTTATTTCATTACAGTTAATAATTGGGTTCAGATTTGCTTTAATGAAAAAAAGTGCGCAACCGAACCAGGGATCATGGTCTTTTCTAGTTTTCTGAATATGCGGTCTCCTCTGGAAAAAATATGCTTAAATGATTTCTAGATAAGACGTTGATTGATTGACTGAATCTATAGATTCATTGTTCCCACATCTTAATGTAGTCAAATTTTTAAGAACTCCTTCCACAAACACTAATCTGATCTTCATGTTGGCTCGGATATGTAGCTTAGAGAGCACTGTTAAAAGCAAGCTTTCGTAATTGGTGTGATGCAAGGCTAATTGGTTAACGACCTTTAATATGTGGAAACAATTAAGAATTTTAGATGAGCTTGTGTACATT